>NC_088227.1:33411396-33526396 GCF_036934945.1 Oncorhynchus masou masou | reverse complement strand
TCCCCCTCTCGCCCTGTCGCCCTCTCCTCCTCTCCCCCTCTCGCCTCTCGTCCTCTCCTCCTCTACATGCCTTCCCCTGTCGTCCTCTCCTCCTCTCCCCCTCTCATCTCTCGTCCTCTCCGTCTTCCCCTGTTATCCTCTCCTCCGACCCCCCTCTGCCCTCTCCTCCTCCTCTTCTACCCCCTCTCCATCTCTCATACTCTCCCCCCTCTCCTACTTACCTCCTCTCCTCCTCTACCCTCTCTCCACCTCTCGCTTTCTCCTCCTCTTCCTCTCCTTTCTCCCTCACATTTTCACCTTATAAGATGCCTCTTTATACACATACAAACCAGTCACTCTCACATACAAACCAGTCACTCTCACATACAAACCAGTCACTCTCACATACAAACCAGTCACTCTCACATACAAACCAGTCCCTCTCACATACAAACCAGTCACTCTCACATACAAACCAGTCACTCTCACATACACACCAGTCACTCTCACATACAAACCAGTCACTCTTACATACAAACCAGTCACTCTCACATACAAACCAGTCCCTCTCACATAAAAACCAGTCACTCTCACATACAAACCAGTCCCTCTCACATACAAACCAGTCACTCTCACGTACAAACCAGTCCCTCTCACATACACACTGGCACTGCTTTTGTGTGAGAGATGAATGTGGTCTCTGGGCCTCTCCTAATAGTTTCATATCCGTGCCATAAATAAAACATTGATACAGCCGGAACACACACACAGTCACAGACAGACACACGCAGATTTCAAAGTGGTGAGGACCGTGTGACAAACTGACAGGACTGCTGTCAGTATCATCGAGTTTCCATGACAACAGCGAGGAGGAGAGAAATGAGAGACACATGTACAGAATTCTCTCTTTTTTTCATACGTCTTGCTATGCACTGCTCCCCAACACTACTAATGACTACACGGTGTGCGTGCCAGTCCCAAAGGATGTGTTCTATATAACATAGCCTCCAGCAACTGGGGATGGTAAGGGAGGTGTGTGTGTGTGTGTGTGTGTGTGTATCGTGTATTCATAGTGTATGCATTGTGAGTGTTATTGTCTAGGTACCTATATGCAGTATGTACAGAACATTGACTAATTAACTTGTTGGAAAGGTGGCATCCTATGACGGTGCCACGTTGAAACTCACTGAGCTCTTCATTAAGGCCGCTCTACTGCCAATGTTTGTCTATGGAGATTGTGTGCTCAATTTTATACACCTTTCAGCAATGGATGTGGCTGAAATAGTCGAATCCACTAATTTGAAGGGGTGTCCACATACTTTTGTATTTGAAGGGGTGTCCGTGGTGTACAGTATATACATTATGTATAGGTGTGTGTTTGTGTGGCGCAGTATGCAGAATGTACTCATCTTAGCATCCTCCAGGCTTTGTGCTGCTCTACTGGGAAACCGTGGCTCAGCCTCTGAACCCACCTAGCTACAAACAATAGATTCCTGACCCTGAGATACACTGGTAGCCAGTGACTATGACAACCCAACATATTCCTCTTTTTTATTTTTTTCTCTCTCTTACATCCTGAACAGAGAGATCAGACTATAAATGTAGCTATTCCATGATTTATTATTTTCTCTCCCAGTGCATGCCCTGCCTGGTTGCCAGCCACTCACCTGCGGTGGGAGTTCCTGTTGCTATTGACATGGCCACGCCCCGAGCAGCCAGGAGTAGGGCACTTTAGAACATTTTCATACATTGCAAGAACTTAGGACAGACAGGGAGAGGTGAGAGAGACAGCGAGGGGTTAGGAGCACCCAGAGTCAGTGGTTATTGTCCAATTATAATTTGTTAGTGAGCAGAAAAAGTGTCATGCACTGTTACAGTCAACTGTCCTGTTGATGCTCATGCAAGCAGCAGAAAAATAATGGATTGACTCAAGCAGCATTCAAAGGTAGTCGGCGTGTTGTTAGTTAGACTAATCCATAAGAATTGAAAATGGTATCTAGGCAGACATTTGCTGTGATATTTAATGTTACATATGACATATTATAAACTGGGTGGTTCAAGCCCTGAATGCTGATTGGCTATCAGACCGTATATCAAAGGTATGAAAAAACATTTCTGTTTACTGCTGTAATTACGTTGGTAACCAGTTTATCATAGCAATAAGGCACCTCGGGGGTTTGTGGTACATGACCATTATTGTTGCGTTGTGCATAAGAACAGTCCTTAGCTGTGGTGTATTGGCCATATACCACACCTCCTCGTGCCTTATTGCTTAAGTATATATTTCCTTTACAGAAGCAGGAGTAGAGGTAAGTCTGGTAAAAAATAAGTAGTCTCACAAAGAGATGCTTTTATGTATAAAATCTATAGAGGAGACATCACTTTGCATGCAGTCATCAAGCAGGGTGAACGCAAACAAAGAGAGAGCATCCCCATGCTGAACGGAAGACGACCTCACGTGTCAACCCAACACAAGAACTATGGCAGGGCATTTAGTGGAAAAGAGGTACCCAGAAATTCAAAAGAAAATGAGATAGAGGTTGTTCTACATTGCACTACGAGAGGGCAACAAACAGTCTAAATGCCCCCAAGCACAGTCAGTACGGAATGCAGTGTGCAGCACTTACTTTCTGGTGGCACCCTGTCCTTGTGGGGGCAGCCTGACAGGCTCCTGTGGTGGGGGTAGAGACCCGTGACGTGGCCTGTCCCATCACAGCCCGGGGTTGGACACTTACTCTCCTTCTTGTCCCCCCTTGAGGAATCTACCAAGGAGAAAAAAAAGGGGTGGGTCGGGGTTCAAAAGTCATCTGTCTAGGTGAGTGTACGACTGGTTACTACATTTACATTTACATTTAAGTCATTTAGCAGACGCTCTTATCCAGAGCGACTTACAAATTGGTGAATTCACCTTCTGACATCCAGCATGTCACCTCTAGAAACCGAAATGAATGGAATGTCCCATCCACTGTTGTTTACCGAACTTCATTTAGAGTGTCATATATTCATATTGTATTTGAACCGTATTATCCCCCCAAATTTAGATGGGGTAGGACGAAACACAGACTATAGTCACACCTGATTTATCAGTTTATCATGGCAATACATGTTCCCCCCACATTCCCCCCACGTTCGCTGCGGAAAATCTGTGCAATTGTTCAATCCCAACATCCAAGAAATGCAATTTTATTTTCATAAAAAATGTACACTTGCTGTAGAGATAACACAGAATGACTAAGCCTGTGTGAAACTGGCTTATCAGCAGTTCTCCCATATGTCTATCTGGGGCCTCGCTATCGCTACCATCGCCACCAATCCTCAATGGTCCCCCAAGGACAAGGAACAATCCCAACTATGTTGAGCAGAGGCCGTGTGTATGAACGTTGTCTCTGTGCGTCACAGCTAGATTGTTTTTATTTAGAACTAGTAATGGATCACAGAGCTGTCAATATTCCTGATCCCATGGCAACATTAGAAAAATGAATCCCCCCCCCCCGCACACAAGGCCATAGTCCCTGCCTTTGATGATGAAGACTTTGAATTTAAATAACTTGATGATAGATTATCTAATGCGATTATGACCATTCGAAAAAAGAACTAGCATGTTGCCAGATCTGTGAGGTCTTACCAAAGCCTTAAATAGCCCTGGGTCTTACTAGTACAGTCACCTATATGGTCTTCAGACTACAATTATACTTAATATTCCTTGAGACCTCCCCACTAGCTTCCTATGCTAATGGAAGTTAATAACATACCATTACAGTACACATCTGTGATGACCACATATCTGTGATCATTTTGTTATGCTATTTTTGCATGATTTCACGCCTGCCATTCAACATCCTGTGGCGACTGTTGGCAAGATGTGTTGTGGACGACGACGAGCAATGGGCAGAATTACCTGGAGAAATGACTTCAAGTGACTTTGGATTTCTACTACTTCAGTATAATAGAAACTTAAATGTCACATATTATAAGGTTAAATAATGCCTGGACATCCAATTCAGTGTGGTTTCTGAATATAGCAGTGATAACACCCAACATTGGCTACTGCATATATCCCCTGTGTATTTATACCGGTTTGTCTGTTTGTCTGTTGCCAGTTCGTTTGTTGCCAGTTCATCTTGTTTGTCAAGTCAACCTTTTTGGTATCAGCTCCTGCTCTCAGTCTCTCTTTTCTTGTCCTCCTGGTTTTGGCTCTTGCCTGTCCTGACCCTAAGCCTGCCTGCCTTCCTGTACATTTGCCCTGTTGCTGAAATAAACATTGTTACTTCGAAACAGTCTGCATCTGGGTCTTACCTTGTCCTGATACTATATGGATCTTTAAAGTTTATAGAAGAATTATTTGATCTTCAGTTCAACCAAATCAAATAAAATGTTATTGGTCGCATACACATACAGTATTTAGCAGATATTATTGCGGGTGTAGCGAAATGCTTGTGTTCCCTGCTCCAACAGTGCAGTAATATATAAACTATACAAAAAAACTAAAAGTAAAACATTTTAATTAAGAAATAATAGAACGAGCAATGTCCAAGTGGCATTGACTACACTACTGTAGAATACAGAATATACAGCTGAAGACGGAAGTTTACATACACCTTAGCCAAATCCATTAAACTCAGTTTTTCACAATTCCTGACAATGAATCCAATACCTTGACTTTGTTGACCTTAAGCCATTTTGCCACAACTTTGAAATTATGATTGGGGTCATTGTCCATATGGAAGACCCATTTACGACCAAGCTTTAACTTCCTGACGGATGTCTTGAGATGTTACTTCAATATATCCACATCATTTTCCTCCCTCACGATGCCATCTATTTTGTGAAGTGCACCAGTCCATCCTGCAGCAAAGCATCACCACAACATGATGCTGCCATCCCCGTGGTTCCCGGTTGGGATGGTGTTCTTCAGCTTGCGAGCCTCCCCCTTTTTCCTCCAAACATAACGATGGTCATTATGGCCAAACAACTCTATTTTTGTTTCATCAGACCAGAGGACATTTCTCCAAAAAGTATGATCTTTGTACCCATGTGCAGTTGCAATCTGTAGTCTGTCTTTTTATGGAGGTTTTGGAGCAGTGGCTTCTTCCTTGCTGAGTGGCCTTTCAGGTTATGTCGATATAGGACTCGTTTTACTGTGGATATAGATACTTTTGTACCTGTTTCCTCCAGCATCTTCACAAGGTCATTTGCTGTTGTTCTGGGATTGATTTGTACTTTTCGCACCAAATTACGTTCATCTCTAGGAGACGGAAAGGGGCTTCGTCCTGAGCAGTATGATGCATGGTCCCATGGTGTTTATACTTTTGTACTATTGTTTGTACAGATGAACGTGGTACCTTCTGGCATTTGGAAATTGCTCCCAAGGATGAACCAGACTTGTAGAGGCCTACAACTTTTTTATGAGGTCTTTGCTGTTTTCTTTAGATTTTCCCATGATGTCAAGCAAAGAGGCACTGAGTTTGAAGGTAGGCCTTGAAATACATCCACAGGTACACCTCGAATTGACTCAAATGATGTCAATTAGCCTATCAGAAGCTTCTAAAGCCATGACATCATTTTCTGGAATTTTCCAAGCTGTTTAAAGGCACAGTCAACTTAGTGTATGTAAACTTCTGACACAGTGGAATTGTGATACAATGAATTATAAGTGAAATAATCTGTCAGTGAACAATTGTTGGAAAAATTACTTGTTTCATGCACAAAGTAGATGTCCTAACCGACTTGCCAAAACTATAGTTTGTTAACAAGACATTGGTGGAGTGGTTGAAAAACTAGTTTTAGTGACTCCAACCTGAGTCTATGTAAACTTCCGACTTCAACTGTACATATGAAATGAGTAAAACAGTACGTAAACATTATTAAAGTGACTAGTGTGACCAGGGCAGACGAGTAGCTACAGTATTAAACTTTCAGATCAATGTCTTTTGTGTCCTTTGGAATGTTACTCAAAACACAGCATCTCTGTCCAACGACCATGAACGTGCCACCACCACCCATCTGATACTACCGTAATGACCCGGTCTGAAATGTTGCCCATTCATCTGCTCTGAAGCTATCTTATGGATTAATAACAGCATACACGGAGATGGGATAGCTCACTCCCATGCCTGACAAGCCAAGCGTCTGATGTTAGCATGCCAGACTATTTTAACAACATAAGTTTGAAGTCGACGCTGCCACTGCAATATACAGCATGGAGACCAGCTGGGGGAAATGTTTCTGTCCCAGGGAGTAGCTGAACTATTGGGCAAGGGGTCAAGTAAACATCCAATATTACTAGATCCATGGGCTAAAAAAGATATCCGAGTTATTCAGCTTGATGTTAAGTAATTCTGTTTCTGTGGGCCCTATTGGCATCTGTTGAAACCTATTTCAGCAGGGGCTGATAGCCTACGTCTTTAAGAGTTAATTTAATATCACGTCTACATACATTGCATACCTTTGTCTGTACATTATGCCTTGAATCTATTCTATCGTGCTCGGAAACCTGCTCCTTTCACTCTCTGTTCCGAACGTACTAGACGACCAGTTCTGATAGCCTTTAGCCATACCCTTAACCTACTCCTCCTCTGTTCCTCTGGTCATGTAGAGGTTAATCCAGGCCCTGCAGTGCCTAGCTCCACTCCTACTCCCCAGGTGCTCTCATTTATTGACTTCTGTAACCGTCAAAGCCTTGGTTTCATGCATGTCAACATTAGAAGCCTACTCCCTAAGTTTGTTTTATTGCTTTAGCACACTCCGCAAACCCGGATGTCCTAGCCGTGTCTGAATCATGGCTTAGGAAGTCCACCAAAAAAACTGAAATTTCTATCCGTAACCAAAACATTTTCGACAAGATAGAACTGCCAAAGGGGGCGGTGTTGCAATCTACTGCAAAGATAGCCTGCAGAGTTCTGTCTTACTATCCAGGTCTATACCCAAACAATTCAAGCTTCTAATTTTAAAAATCCACCTTTCCAGAAACAAGTCCCTCACCGTTGCCACTTGCTATAGACCACCCTCTGCCCCCAGCTGCGCCTTGGACACCATATGTGAATTGATTGCCTCCAATCTATCTTCAGAGCTCGTGCTGCTAGGTGACCTAAACTGGGACATGCTAAACACCCTGGCCATTCTACAATCCTAGCTTGATGTCTTCAATTTCACACAAATTATCAATGAACCCACCAGGTACAACTCCGTTAACACAGGCACCCTCATAGATATCATCCTAACCAAATTGCACTCCAAATGTTTTCAATCAAGATCTCAGCGATCACTGCCTCATTGCCTGCATCCGTAATGGGTCTGTTGTAAAACGACCACACCTCATCACTATCAAACGCTCACTAAACCACTTCTGCGAGCAGGCCTTTCTAATCGACCTGGCCCGGGTATGCTGGAAGGATATTGACCTCATCCCATCAGTAGGGGATGCCTGATTATTCTTTAAAAGTGCCTTCCTCACCATCTTAAATAAGCATGCCCCATTCAAAACATTTTGAACCAGGAACAGATATAGCCCTTGGTTCTCTCCAGACCTGACTGCCCTTGACCAGCACAAAACATCCTGTGGCGTTCTGCATTAGCAGAAATTTGCATCTTGTAGCACAAACTCAAAAATGTTCTGGGACACTGTAAAGTCCATGGAGAATATGAGCACGTCCTCCCAGCTGCCCACTGTTCTGAGGCTAGGAAACACTGTCATCACCGATAAATCCACTATAATTGTGAATTTCAATAAGCATTTTTCTATGACTGGCCATGCTTTCCACCTGGCTACCCCTACCCCGATCAACAGCCCTCCACCCCCCACCGCAAATCGCCCATGCCTCCCCATTCCTCATTCACCCAAATCCAGATAGCTGATGTTCTGAAAGAGCTGCAAAATCTGGAACCCTACAAATCAGCCGGGTTAGACAATCTTGACCCTCTATTTTTAAAATGATCTGCCGAAATTGTTGCAACCCCTATTACGAGCCTGTTCAACCTCTCTTCAAAGGGCCGAGACACTCTAGACCCAAACTGCTACAGACCTATATCTATCATACCCTGCCTTAATAAGGTCTTCGAAAGCCAAGTTAACAAACAGATTACCAACCATTTCGAATCCCACCGTACGTTCTCTGCTATGCAATCTGGTTTCCGAGGTGGTCATGGGTGCACCTCAGCCTCAAGGTCCTAAACGATATCAGAACTGCCATCGATAAGAGATGTCTAGCTGTATTCATCGACCTGGCCAAGGCTTTTGACTCTGTCAATCACCACATTCTTATCGGCAGACTCAACAGCCTTGGTTTCTCAAATGATTGCCTCGCCTGGTTAACCAGCTACATCTCGGATAGAGTTCAGTGTGTCAAATCGGAGGGCCTGTTGTCCGGACCTCTGGCAGTCTCTATGGGAGGGCCACAGGGTTAAAATCTCGGGCCGACTTTCTTCTTTGTATATATCAATGATGTTGCTCTTGCTGCTGGTGATTCTCTGATCCACCTCTACGCAGACGACACCATTCTGTATACGTCTGGCCCTTCTTTGGACACTGTGTTAACTAACCTCCAGACGAGCTTCAATGCCATACAACTCTCCTTCTGTGGCCTCCAACTGCTCTTAAATGCAAGTAAAACTAAATGCATGCTCTTCAACCGATCGCTGCCTGCACCTGCCCGCCCGTCCACCATCACTACTCTGGACTGTTCTGATTTAGAATATGTGGACAACTACAATTACTTAGGTGTCTGGTGAGACTGTAAACTCTCCTTCCAGACTCACATTAAGCATCTCCAATCCAAAATTAAATTTAGAATCGACTTCCTATTTCGCAATAAAGCATTCTTCAATCTTGCTGCCAAACATAGCCTCGTAATCCTGACCATCCTACCGATCCTCAAATTCGGCGATGTCATTTACAAAATAGCCTCCAACACTCTACTCAACAAATTGGATGCAGTCTACCACAGTGCCATCCATTTTGTCACCAAAGCCCAATATACTACCCACCACTGTGACCTGTACGCTCTCATTGCTTCATACTCGTCCCCAAACCCACTGGCTCCAGGTCATCTACAAGTCTCTGCTAGGTAAAGCCCCGCTTTATCTCAGCTCACTGGTCACCATAGGAGCACCCACCCGTTGCACACGCTCCAGCAGGTGTATCTCACTGGTCACCCCCAAAGCCAATTCCTCATTTGGTCGCCTTTCTTTCCAGTTCTCTGCTGCCAATGACTGGAATGAACTGCAAAAATCACTGAAGCAGGATACTCATATCTCCCTCACTAGCTTTAAGCACCAGCTGTCAGAGCAGCTCACAGATCACTGCACCTATACATAGCCCAAACAACTACCTCATCCCCATTCTGTATTTATTTATTTATCTTGCTCCTTTGCACACCAGTATCTCTACTTGCACATTCATCTTCTGCACATCTCCCATTCCAGTGTTTAATTGCTATATTGTAATTACTTCACCACCATGGCCTATTTATTGCCATAACTCCCTTATTCTATCTCATTTGCACTCACTGTATATTTGCACTCACTGTATATAGATTTCTAGTGTATTATTGACTGTATGTTTGTTTATTCCATGTGTAACTCTGTGTTGTTGTATGTGTCGAATTGCTTTGCTTTATCTTGGCCAGGTCACAGTTGTAAATGAGAACTTGTTCTCAACTGGCCTACCTGGTTAAATAAAGGTGAAATAAAAATCAATTTAAAACAATTAACCGAAATGCTGTTGACACTGAGTGCAACATAAATACTGTACAGATCAGGGTGAAGATACTAGCTGACATAGGGGCTATTGTGTGAATGGGGAGAGTGTTGAGAGTTTCAGGAAGTGGTTACCTTTAGGGTAGTATGCTCTCTTTGACCCGTCGTGGTGCATTCTGGACTTGCGCTCCTCAGCCCCGCTGCTCTGTCGGGGGCTGTGCTCGCCGCGATGGTGGTGATTATGATTGTCCCTCCGGACCACCGCATGATGTCCCTCCAAGGCCATGCGGTCCCTCATGACCTTGGCTCGCTCCGACTCCATAGCAATGGCCTTCTCCAGCAGGGACAGGTTGCCTTTTGTCATGTCGAAGGCCTCTTCCGAGCGATCCGAGGCCACCGATGTGGTGTCCTCATCCCCCTCCTGGTGGCAGCTGGCCGAGTAGCCCGTCCTTGAGGCCGGGCTCAGCTGCTCCTCCAGTTTCATCAGGTTGACCATGTCTGAGTAGTTGCGCTCCAGGGACCCACGCTCGTCTGGCTGCTGGCCCTGCTGGCAGCTCTCGTACCTGGGCAAGTGGTGGTGGTCCTGAGGCTGGTGCTGAGCCTGATGGTGCTGGTGGTCTGTTTGGTGCAGTAGGTGGTGGTGGGGCTGGTGAGGGTGGTGGTTCTGATGTGCCTGGTAGTGGTGCAGGCCCGGGTGTCCAGGGCGGTCAGATGGAGACGTCTCGTTTAGCTTGCGGGCCAGGTCAAAGCACTGGTTCCTCAGACATTCCAGGCTGTTGAGACACACCTCCTCTTCGCTCTCCTCAGCCTGACCCCTGACCCCATGATGGTGGGACCGGCCGTTGGGATGCTCGCCGTCATCCACCCCTTCTAGGCAGCTGTCATCAGGCAGCATGGCACCGTGGCCCTGCGCCAACAGCTTGAGTGAATCCACTGTTTCCCTGACCACGTCACTGTCCAGGTCCACGCTCAACTCGCCCTTCCTGCTCCCGCCGCGCTCGCTAGCCTCTTCCTCATCATCATCATCGTCCTCGCCGGCACTGTTGGAGGAGTTGCTGTTCATCTCTGACTCGGTCATGGCCTGGTAGGCAGCGTCCTCTGCTATCTTCCCCAGGTTGAGAAGGGACTTGGCCACCAGCTCATCGTAGTTTTCATACTCTTCCCCGTTAGGGCCTATGTTTGGACCGGGGCCGCTGTTGTTGTTGTTGTTGTTGTTGTCCTTCTGTCCCATCAAGTGATGCCTTGATTGTCCACTATTTTTGTAGCGGTTCCCTGTGGTCATGAAAGGAAGGATAGACCTTTCAGCCCTTACTATAGTTGGATAGATGAAGAACAAGACCATCATAGTTTAATTCTTTGGGATATTAATATGAAATTCAACATCTTTCAAAAACATTCCATCTAGTTAGATTTTGATCTGCCTTTGATCTTGCAGTTCTGTGATTTTTACTATCAATCCCTTCAATGTATTACTTATTGTACAATGGTTTGGATATTAATTATCACATTTAATGGATTATGTTTGCATTAATAGTTTGATGTTGTACATCATATATTTGGCCAGTCATTACCAGTATTAAATCATTTAAATAAAACACGTAAAAGTAAAATCCAATGTATCTAGTATGACTAATAAACCAAATGCCAACTAATCATGGATATTGAGTCAATGTGGTTGTAATAATACATTTTAATTTTAGGGACAGTGGCATATGAGACCGCGGGAGTGAATGAAAGAGGCGTATGAGGTGTTCCGGTTCGGGAGCACGAATGTCCTCGGAGAAGGCATTTCCGAGGGGGGGGGGGTTAATAACTCGGCGAGCTCCTCTCTCGATAGCTCTTGAAGGCACTGTCAGAAGCCATTGAGGACAAGAGAGAGGGAGAGAGAGGGAGACAGAGAAAGATGGAGTGCCGATGGAAGGAGAGCAGGCGCATCTGGTGCACCGAAGGTAGAGAACCACTTAGTACACCCCCCTCCTCCTGAGGACCTTACTGGCCACATGCTCACAGAGACCATCATGCCTCTCTCTCCTACTGCCCAGACAGACCCCTTTCACCAATTCTATTCTCTCTGAGGTATTATGCCTCCGTCTCTCCATGATTGGGTATGGCTCTCACTGGCCACATCAAAGGTGCATCACTTTGATTAGAAGTATATCTTTGATTCAAGGACCTCATTTCTAGTGGCAGCTTATTATTCCAGCAAATAACTCCCAGCTCCACCCAGCTCTATCACCCTCTCTTATTTCCCCAGAAACATTGGAAATATGCACTCACCTGGCTCATGGTGCACTTCTTCCTCCTCTTCTTCCTCAGGTTCATCTTCATCACCCTCATCCTCCTCCTCCTCTTGCTCCTCCTCTTCTTCTTGCTCTTCATCATCCCCATCCTCTGCTTCCTCATCTTCCTCTATCCCATCCTCCACCTGTTCTACCTCTACTGGGCCTACTACCGCTCTCTCCCTCTCCACCTCTTCCTCATCTTCCTCCTCTTCACCTTCCTCATCACCTTGCTCCTCGTTATCCTCCGAAAATCCTTCCTCCTCCTCCATCTCTTCTCCCTCTTCCTCTCCCTCACCTTCCTCCTCTTCCCCTTCCTCCTGGATCTCCCCCTCTAACTCCCCCTGCTCCTTCTCCTCCCTCTCATCCATGGGTTCAGGTTCATAGCAGGGGAAGATGGCAACAGTGTCCTCCTCTGGGTCGGGAGGGGTTAAGAAGGGCCTCCTCTTGGGGGCAGGCTCCAGAGGCTGTTTCTCCTGGGTCTTCCTCTTTTTGGCCAGGGGGCAACCATAGACACTAAATACAAGACATGAGAGGAGTAGAGATTTGTTCAATGGCCTTAATGAGATAAGGGTTCTGTATCTCTAGAGATACCGTGTTATAGCCAGATATAGCCAATCTGGCACAATGTTAATGACTTCTATATCAGTTCAAATCTGGAGGATTCATAATGCAGTCCAACAGGCTCAGAGAGGACGTCAATCACTGCATAATGTCAACTAAACAAGAATAGAAATATATATTTCCTAACCAATTGTACATACATACAGGAAAATGCATTCTCTACTTCAATTACATTCCCAAACGCCACTGCATTTCAAAAACCCAGCAGACATCGTTTAGAAGACTCAGCCTCCAAAATGTAAAACCAATGCTTATTCAACCAGCCCTCAATTACACAACCAGCCCTCAATTACATTCCCATAATAATCATTAGCTGTTGAGAGATTTCCATTTAATTGCTCAAAAACAGTGAGTGAAATGATGCATGGTTTTAAAACCTCTCTGGGATAGGGTCTAGTTTCCTGAATTTCCTCCTGACTGACATGCCCTGTCACTCAGGCCCAGAAGCCAGGATATGCATAATTGGTAGCATTGGATAGAAAACACTTTGACGTTTCTAAAACTGTTAAAATAAGTCTGAGACTAAAAGAGAATAGATATGGCAGGCGAACATCCGAAGATTCCACTAGATGTCAACAGTCTTTATTCAAGATTTCAGGTGTTTTCAAAAACAAGCAAGAATTTGGAGTTCTGGTGAGGAGATCACCGGAACAATCAGTCTTTGGGCGTGCGAGGGAAAGGGCGTGCACTTACTAATTTTGCTTTCCTATTGAACATACTACTTTCCATATGAAATATTATAGTTTATTTACATTTTAGAGGACCTGAGCATTAAATAGAAATGTCGTTTGACTTGTTTGGACGAAGTTCAGAGGTAGCTATTTGGACTCCTATGTCTGCATGTTAAACGAGTGGATTACTGAAATTACTTTTTGGGATAAAAAGAAGGATTTTATCTAACAAAATGAGCATTCATGTTGTAGCTTGGACCCTTGATGTGGGGTGCCGCCCTAGACAATCGCATGGTTTGCTTTCACTGTAAAGCCTATTGTAAATCAGACAACGCAGATTAACAAGAATGTAAGCTTTTAAATGATATAAGATACTTGTACGTTCATGAATGTTTAATATTACAATTATATATTTGAATTGCGCGCCCTCCAATTTCACCGGATATTGTCGGCTGGTGTCCCGCTAGAGGGACGCATAACCTTAAGTTAATGTGGATGTCAGGAAATCAATGACTTTATTTCCATATCTAGGGACTTATTTATAGTTTGGAAGGAAACATTGAAGGTTGCTGTTCTTTATCAATGAGACTAGATTAGACAGTGATGAGATGCCACAGTTCTTTGAGTGGATGTGAAATAGTAGTAGTAGCCTGGATTCCACACTCAACATTGCTCTGCCTGTTTCATCATTGTTGAAGGGAAACACAAGTGAAACAGAGGGATACTCAGTGTGGAGTCCACAGGTGCACACTCCAAAACTCAAACATCATTTACAAATGCAGTATATGTATTTAGGGAGTCCGCCAGATCAGAGGCAGTAGGGATTGATATATATTGATAGGTGCGTAAGTTAGACCACATTGCTGTCCTGCCTGAGCATTTGATATGTAATGAGTACCTTTGGGTGTCAGGGGAAATGTGTCAGGGGAAATGTGTCAGGGGAAATGTGTCAGGGGAAATGTGTCAGGGGAAATGTGTCAGGGGAAATGTGTCAGGGGAAATGTGTCAGGGGAAATGTGTCAGGGGAAATGTTTCAGGGGAAATGTTTCAGGAAAAATGTGTCAGGGGAAATGTGTCAGGGGAAATGTTTCAGGGGAAATGTGTCAGGGGAAATGTGTGTGGGGAAATGAGTAAAAAGTACATAATTTTCTTTAGGAATCTAGGGAAATAAAAGTAAAACCTGTCAAAAACATACTAAAGTACAAATACCTAAAAAAAAGGAAAAAAAATGTGAAGTACTTTACACCACTGCTCACATGCTTGGTTA
The DNA here is from genome assembly GCF_036934945.1 of Oncorhynchus masou masou. Taxonomy (NCBI): domain Eukaryota; kingdom Metazoa; phylum Chordata; class Actinopteri; order Salmoniformes; family Salmonidae; genus Oncorhynchus; species Oncorhynchus masou. The sequence goes on along the minus strand of NC_088227.1, from coordinate 33,511,883 downwards.
GGAGTCATTGGGCTGTACAATGGCCCACATTTCTACTCTATTTACTGTGGTTTATCCCCACTCCAACTCAGCCAATGGATCCGGTCTAGCCTGCCCTAATGTGTGCAAATCTACTGTCGCAGTTAGACTGAAGGACCACCGGCAACCGGCACAACAAGGACACGTTGCCAGCTAATGGGCCTCTCTATTTTTACTCCATTTGGAATTATAAGTACTAACGATTAGGGTACACACACACAGAGAACTGCTCCACATACAACACATCAAGCGCAACTGGGAGATCAATTTCCTATCAAGTTCTCCACATACAACACATCAAGTGCAACTGGGAGATCAATTTCCTATCAATTTCCTAACTCTACCTACATGTACATACTAGCTCAACTAACAGGTGCCCCTCCACATTGACTCTGTACCGGCACTCCCCTGTATATATTGTTAATTTTTACTGCTGCTCTTTAATTACTTGTTACTTTTATCCCTTATTCTTATCCATATTTTTTTGAAACTGCACTGTTGGTTAGGGGCTCGTAAGTAAGCATTTCACTGTAAGTTGAAATGTTGTATATACCTGTTGTATTTGGCACATGTGACTAATAAAAATGTATTTTTATTTGATTCAGCTACACAGACTAGAGAATAACAACAAAAATATACATTTTCAGGGAGAGTACAGGCTGTGATCAGAGAAGAATCCATTTTCCTTTGCATACATTTGACATTTCTTTATTTTGCACTGGTGTCTTCTTCTCTTCCCTTTATCCTACAGCTGTCAGGCAGATAGCTTGCGGGTGCAAACTGTGGACTGTTGACTGTCTCAGTGTGTGTAAGTGTGCCTGCTCCACTCAGTATGACCTTGGACACCTCAACGTCTCCCACAGGCAGGCCACACCAATTAAAATTCCACAGGTAATTAAGCCACATATGAATAAGGGAACACTGCAGACAATTTGGAGAAGGATTGTGCTGTAATTATGTGGAGGGAGAGAGAGAGAGATGGATGGAGAGAGAGAGGGAGAGAGAGAGAGAGAGAAAGTGAAAGAGAAAGAGAAAGAGAAAGAGAAAGAGAAAGAGAAAGAGAAAGAGAGAGAGATGGATGGAGAGAGAGAGAGAGAGAGAGAGAGAGAAGAGAGAGAGAGAGAGAGAGAGAGAGAGAGAGAGAGAGAGAGAGAGAGAGAGAGAGAGAGAGAGAGAGAGAGAGAGAGACAGACAGACAGACAGACAGACAGACAGACAGACAGACAGACAGACAGACAGACAGACAGAAAGAGACTGCATGCAGAATTCTGCAAAAACATCCTCCGTGTACAACGTAAAACACCAAATAATGCATGCAGAGCAGAATTATGCCGATACCCACAAATTATCAAAATCCAGAAAAGTGCTGTTAAATTCTACCACCACATAAAAGGAAGCAATTCCCAAACCTTCCAACACAAAGCCATCCCCTACAGAGAAATGAACCTGGAGAAGAGCCCCCTAAGCAGTGGTGTAAAGTACTTAAGTAAAAATACTTTACAGTACTACTGAAGTAGTTTTTGGGGGAATCTGTACTTTACTTCACTATTTATATTTTTGCCAATTTTACTTTTACTTCACAACATTGCTAAAGAAAATAATGTACGTTTTACTCCATACATTTTCCTTGACACCCAAAAGTACTTACATTTTGAATGCATAGCAGGATAGGAAAATGGTCAAATTCACACATCAGGAGAACATCCCTGGTTATCCCTACTGCCTCTGATCTGGTAGAGTCACAAAACCCAAATGCTTTGTTTGTAAATATGTCTGTATTGGAGCGTGCCCCTGACTCTCCGTAACTAAATAAAAATCTGAAAAATTAGGATTTTGAAATTATTTATACTTTTACTTTTGATACTTGAGTAAATTTGAAAAATTACATTTACTTTTGATACTATTTAAAACCGAATACTTTTATACGTTTACGCAAGTAATATTTTACTGGGTGACTTTCACTTTTACTTGAGTCATTATCTATTAAGGTATCTTTACTTTTACTCAAGTATGACAATTGGGTACCTATTCCACCACTGCCCCTAAGCAAGCTGGTCCTAGGGCTCTGTTCACAAACAGACCTCACAGAGCCCCAGGACAGCAACACAAATAGACAAATAAATAATGAGAAAAAAAATGATGATTACTTGACACATTGGAAAAAATTTATAAAAAAACAGAGCAAACTAGAATGCTATTTGGCCCTAAACAGAGCGTACACAGTGGCAGAATACCTGACCACTGTGACTGACCCAAAATTAAGGAAATCTTTAACTATGTTCAGACTCAGCGAGCATAGCCTTGTTATTGAGAAAGGCCGCCGAAGGCAGACCTGGCTCTCAAGAGAAAACACACTCCCCACAAAATGAGGTAGAACCTGATCTGCACTTCCTAATATATCTAATATATCCCATATCTATTGGGTAAAATACCACAGTGTGCATCACAGCAGCAAGATTTGTGACCTGTTGCCACAAGAAAAGGGCAACCAGTGAAGACCAAAAACCATTGTAAGTACAACCTATATTTATGTTTATTTATTTTCCCTTTGTACATTTGCACATCGTTACAACACTGTATATAGACATCACCTTTTGTGAGTGTAATGTTTACTGTACATTTTTTATAGTTTATTTAACTTTGGTTTATTTTCTATTTCACTTGCTTTGCCAGTGTAAACATATGTTTCCTATCCATGCCAATAAAGACCCATATTGAAATTGAAATTGAATTGAAATAGACACAGAGAGAGACAGAGACACAGACACAGAGATAGACACAGAGAGAGACAGAGAGAGAGCGAGAGAGAGAGAGAGAGAAAGAGACACAGAGAGAGAGAGAGAGACAGAGAGAGAGAGGTAGACAGAGAGAGAGAGAGAGAGAGAGAGAGAGAGAGAGAGAGAGAGAGAGAGAGAGACAGAGAGAGACAGAGAGAGAGAGAGAGAGAGAGAGAGAGAGAGAGAGAGAGAGAGAGACCGAGAGAAAGAGAGGGTGAGTATAAGAGAAGTATATGTTGTGTATAATGACTTCCCTCAGAGAAATCTCCTTTAGAACATATCCTCTGGTTAACTCCTCTAGCCAATGCCCATAGAAAACTGTCGAGAACCTTTTTAGAACACAACCATTTGGAACCTCAACCTTTTCTAGATCTACTGTCATCAAAGTAGCCTCTTTTGAGGCATATCAAATCCATCTCAGTTAAAGTAGTAAAAATACAGTGACCTCTGCCTAATACAGTGACCTCTGCCTAATACAGTGACCTCTGCCTAATACAGTGACCTCTGCCTAATACAGTGAGCTCTGCCTAACAAACAATAAACAACATTCAAATGGACTGATGTCTTATAAATCGTTGGTTGCACTTAGTGTAACAATTTATGAATTTTTGCCCTAGTGAGAATTGGGACAAAGCAAGACATAAAACTTTTAATTTGTTGGGCTACAAAAGGCATTTTCCGGCTGTATCCATCCCATCATTAACACTGTGCACTAGCTGCTCATTGCCATGACGGCGATAGCGGGCTTGCCGTATATGAGTTTCCATAGGAGCGCCCTGCTCTCTGTGCCTATACTGCAGCAGCATCCACAGGCATGCATAGCACAGCACTGTCGCTATGGTGATCTCCCCCTCAGGAGTTGGATTTGCCATCCAAGCAGACAGACAGTGCGAGAGAGAGAAAGAGAAGAAGAGATAGAGGGAGAGACAGAGAGAGTGAGAGCAGTAATTCTGTCTGACAGACATAACCCCTCTCTCCCCTTCTCCCTCCCTCTCTCCCTCCCCAAAAGCATAAGAAAAGCAGAGCTGGTATTCTGTATTCTGGAGGGCTCTGCCTGTCACACCACAGCGCAGGCGCCCTCTGTTCCTCGCTCCTGCACAGGCAGCACACAATCAGTGTCTATAGAAGACCACATTCTATGATGGAGCTTATCTGACATGTACAGACCGCAACCAACAGGCTGCAGTCATAGAATATTAATCACCGAAATTGACAAAAATTCCTGAAGACTACAATTATGGAATTTCAGCAATAAGATTATCTGACAAGCATGCTTGATTGGTCTAAGTGTTTGATTTGAATAATATGTTTTGTATTATGTATTTACTATGTTGAATATATGGACAGATAAGAAGCAGATCCATTCATTGAATACATTTCAACTACATTTCCCATGCTGCAATGGTGAGGCTTAGAGTCAAAGCTCAAGGAAGTACTAGTAAAATCATGAGTCAGGATGAATCAATCTTCCTCAAATGTACTGCAATCTTCATCATCAGCCACCCCACAAAAACTATCACAGATCTAATGGACTAAAGCCCTCTCACACACACACACACACACACACACACACACACACACACACACACACACACACACACACACACACACACACACACACACACACACACACACACACACACACACACACACACACACACACACACACACACACTTCTGACCTACAAAGTCCAAAATACACACACATACCCGCGACAGGTGTAAATGTCATCTTTGAATTTTTAGCAGCGGTTGAGGTGGAGGGAAGAGCATCTCAAGTCATAGTGTTGTGTGACACAGACACAGGTGGTTAAAAAGGCCGTTTAGTGCATCAAAGAAAAAAAGCACTGAAGTCCATAAATTATAAAAAGACATCTGGATGAGATTTACAGTTGAAAACAGTTATGGGTAAAATCATCAATAGGAACAGTCTACAAAACAAACCCTTATACCATTATATTACCTTATCAAAAAATCTATACACTGGTATAGACAAAGCACCTTCTTAATATTGAGTTGCACCCCCCCCCCCTTTTTTGGAGTCAAAATCATTCCACAGGGATGCTGGTCCATGGTGACTCCAATGCTTCCCACAGTTGTGTCAAGTTGGCTGGATGTCCTTTGGGTGGTGGACCATTCTTCATCCACACAGGAATCTGTTGACGGTGAAAAACCCAGCTGCCTTGCAGTTCTTGACACAAACCAGTGCGCCTGGCACCTTCCATACCCAATTCAAATGTCTTGCTCATTCAACCTCTGCACGGCACACATAAACAAACCATTTCTCAATTGTTTCAAGGCTTAAAAATCCTTCTTTAACCTGTCTCCTCCCCGTCATCTACACTGATTGAAGTAGATTTAACAAGTGACATGAATAATGGATCATAGCTTTCACCTGGGTTCACCAGGTTATGTTATGTAAAGAGCAGGTGTTGTTAACGTTTTATAAACTCACTGTATACAATGCATTCGGAAAGTATTCACACCCCTTCATATTTTACACATATTGTTACGTTACAGACTTATTCTAAAATGTATTAAATAGTCCCCCCCATCAATTAACACACAATACTCTAGAATGACATCAAAAACAGTTTTTTTTTGAAAAAAATGAAATATCACATTTACATAAGTATTTAGACCCTTTACTCAGTACATTGTTGAAGCACCTTTAGCAGTTATTACAGTCTCGAGTCTTCTTGGGTACGACGCTACCAGCCTGGCACACCTGTATTTGGGGAGTTTCTCCCATTCTTCTCTGCAGATCCTCTCAAGCTCTGTCAGGTTGGATGGGGAGTGTTGCTGCACATCTATTTTCAGGTCTCTTCAGAGAGATCTGGTTCAAGTCTGTGCTCTGACTGCGTCATTCAGAGACTTGTCCCGAAGCCACACTGGCATTGTCTTGGCTGTGTGCTCAAGGTCGTTGTCCTGTTGGAAGGTGAACCTTCTCCCCAGTCTGAGCTCCTGAGTGCTCTGGAGCAGGTTTTCATCAAGGATCTCTCTGTACTATGCTCCGTTCATCTTTCCTTCAATCCTGACGATCCAATCTTCCACTCCCTGCTGCTGAAAAACATCCCCACAGCATGATGCTGCCACCACCGCACGGATAGTATTGGCCAGGTGATGAGCGGTGCCTGGTTTCCTCCAGACGTCACGTTTGGCATTCAGGCCATAGAGTTCAATCTTGGTTTCATCAGACCAGAGAATCTTGTTTATCAAGGTCTGAGAGTTCTTACAGTGCCTTTTGGCAAACTCCAAGCGTGCTATTGTGCATTTTACTGAGGAGTGGCTTCTGTCTGGCCACTCTACCGTAAAGGTCTGCTTGGTGGAGTGCTGCAGAGATGGTTGTCTTTCTGGAAGGTTCTCACATCTCCACAGAGGAACTGTCAGAGTAACCATCTCCCCCGATTGCTCCGTTTGGCCAGGCGGCACACTCTAGGAAGAGTCTTGGTGATTCCAAACTTCTTCCATTTAAGAATGATGGAGGTCAATGGGGTTATTGGGGGCCTTCAATGCTGCAGACACCTGTCTCGGAGCTCTACGGACAATTAATTCGATCTCATGCCTTGGTTTTTGCTCTGACATACACTGTCAGCTGTGGAACCTTATATAAACAAGTGTGTGCCTTTCAAATCGGAGGGCATGTTGTCCGGTCCTCTGGCCGTCTCTATGGGGGTGCCACAGGGTTCAATTCTCGGGCCGACTCTTTTCTATGTATATATCAATGATGTTGCTCTTGCTGCGGGCGATTCCGTGATCCACCTTTACGCAGACGACACCATTCTGTATACTTCTGTGCTATCTAACCTCCAAATGAGCTTCAATGCAATACAAAACTCCTTCCATGGCCTCCAACTGCTCTTAAACGCTAGTAAAACCAAATGCATGCTTTTCAACCGTTCGCTACCTACACCCGCACGCCCGACTAGCATCACCACCCTGGATGGTTCCGACCTAGAATATGTGGACATCTATAAGTACCTAGGTGTCTGGCTAGACTGTAAACTCTCCTTCCAGACTCATATCAAACATCTCCAATCTAAAATCAAATCTAGAGTCGGCTTTCTAGTCCGCAACAAAGCCTCATTCCCTCACGCCGCCAAACTTACCCTAGTAAAACTGACTATCCTACCGATCCTCGACTTCGGCGATGTCATCTACAAGGGCCATCTACAATAAGGCCCTAAGGCCCTAGGACGTGTGATGTATGCCAATATACCACGCCTAAGTGCTGTTTGTAGGCGTGATGCAAAGCGCAGGACCTGAATACTGCCCTTAGCCGTGATATATTGGCCATATACCACAAAACCCTGAGGTGCCTTATTGCTATTATAAACTGCTTACCAACCAAATTAGACCAGTAAAATGTATATTTCTTGCCATACACGTGATATCAAAAATCATCGTACAAAGAGGCAAAAACAGACTTACCTCCATCGCGACGTCCCCTGAAGGCCCTTCTGCTAACTTGCTATCCCCAGTCTACTAACTGCTAGCTTGCTTGCCCCAGTCTGCTAACTGCTTACTTGCTAACCCGGTCTGCTAACTGCTAGCTTGCTAGTCCCGGTCTGCTAAGTGCTAGCTTGTTAGCCCAGGCCTACTAACTTCTAGCTTGTTAGCATCGGCCTACTAACTGTCTGAATAGCCGTGTCCCCAGACAGCCCAACCACTCACTGGACCCATATGTTCACTTGACTATGCATGCCTCTCTCTACTATCAATATGCCTCGTCCATTACTGTCCTGATTAGTGATTACTGTCTTATTTCACTGTAGAGCCTCTAGCCAAGCTCAATATGCCTTAACCAACCATGTTGTTCCACCTCTTACATATGCGATGACATCACCTGGTTTAAACGTCTCTAGAGACTATATCTCTCTCATCATTACTCAATGCCTAGGTTTACCTCCAATGTACTCATATCCTACCTTACCTTTGTCTGTACACAATGCTTTGAATCTGTGCTATCGTGCCCAGAAACCTGCTCCTTTTACTCTCTGTTCCGAATGTGCTAGACAGCCAGTTCGTATAGACTTTAGCCATACCCTTATCCTACTTCTCCTCTGCTCTTCTGGTGATGTAGAGATTAATCCAGGACCTCCCTAACACACTTCTGCGAGCAGGCCTTTCTAATCGACCTGGCCGGGGTATCCTGGAATGACATTGACCTCATCCTGTCAGTAGAGGATGCCTGGTTATTCTTTAAAAGTGCATTCCTCACCATGTTAAATAAGCATGTCCCATTCAAAAAATGTAGAACTAGGAATAGATATAGTCCTTGGTTAACTCCAGACCTGTCTTCTCTTCTCCAGCACAAAAACATCCTGTGGTGTTCTGCATTAGCATCTAATAGCCCCTGTGATATGCAACTTTTCAGGGAAGTTAGGAACAAATATACACAGGCAGTTAGGAAAGCTAAGGCTAGCTTTTTCAAACAGAAATTTGCATCCTGTAGTACTAACTCAAAAAGCTTCTGGGACACTGTAAAGTCCATGGAGAATAAGAGCACCTCCTCCCAGCTGCCCACTGCTCTGAGGCTAGGAAACACTGTCACCACCGATAAATCCACTATAATTGAGATTTCCAATAAGCATTTCTCTACGGCTGGCCATGCTTTCCACCTGGCTACCCCTACCCCGGTCAACTGCCTGGCACCCTCCACAGCAACCCGCCAAAGCCCCCACCATTTCTCCTTCACCCAAATCCAGATAGTTGATGTTCTGAAAGAGCTGCAAAATCTGGACCATTACAAATCAACCGGGCTAGACAATCTGGACCGTCTCTTTCTAAAATGATCTGCTGAAATTGTTGCAACCCCTATTACTAGCCTGTTCAACCTCTCTTTCGTATCATCTGAGATTCCCAAAGATTGGAAACCTGCCGCTGTCATCCCCCTCTTCAAAGGGGGTGACACTCTAGACCCAAACTGCTACAGACCAATATCTATCCTACTCTGTCTTTCTAAGGTCTTCGAAATCCAAGTTAACTTTTTATGGCTGCAGGGGCAGTATTGAGTAGCTTGGATGAAAGGTGCCCATATCAAACGGCCTGCTCCTCAGTCATAGTTGCTATTATTTGCATATTATTATTAGTATTGGATGGAAAACACTCCGAAGTTTCTAAAATTGTTTGAATTATGTCTGTGAGTATAACAGAACTCATTTAGCAGGCAAAAACCTGAGAAATTCCACTTCCTGTTTTTTTTCTGGAGGTGGCAGATTTTCAACCAAGGTCTCATTGAAATTACAGCGATGGATGAGTTTTCACTTCCTACGCCTTCCACTAGATGTCAGCAGTCAATAGAACTTTGTCTGATGACTCTAATGTGAAGGGGGGTTGATTGACACAGGAAATAGTCACCACAGCCATGAGTGGACCATGCTTTCACCAGGCGCGTTCACAGATGAAGGACCTGCGTTCCACCACTCATCTGAAGTAATTCTAATTCTCCGGTTGGAACGTTATTCAAGATATATGTCAACGACATTCTAAAGATTGATTCAGTACATCGTTTGACATGTTTCTACTGACTGATACGGAACTTTTGGACATTTCGTCACGTTATAGTGGACGCGCTTTGTGACTTTGGAATTGTTTACCAAACGCGCTAACCAAAGTAGCTAATTGGACATAAATAACGGACATTTTCGAACAAATCAAGCATTTATTGTAGACCTGGGATTTCTGGGACTGCATTCTGAGGAAGTTCATCAAAGGTAAGGAAACATTTATCATGTATTTTCTGGTTTCTGTTGACTCCAACATGGAGGCTAATTTGGCTACTGTTCTGAGCTCCGTCTAAGATTATTGCATGGCTTGCTTTTTCCGTAAACTTTTTTTGAAATCTGACACAGCAGTTGCATTAAGGAGAGGTATATCTATAATTCCATGTGTATAACTTGTATTATCATCTACATTTATGATGAGTATTTCTGTTGAAATGATGTGGCTATGCAAAATCACTTGATGTTTTTGAAACTAGTGAATCTAACACGCCAATGTAAACTCAGATTTTTTTATATAAATATGAACTTTATCAAACAAAATATGCATGTATTGTGTAACATGAAGTCCGATGAGTGTCATCTGATGAAGATAATTCAAGGTTAGTGATTAATTGTATCTTAATTTACGCTTTTTGTGAATGCTATATTTTGCTGGAAAATGGCTGTGCTTATTGTGGTTTGGTGGAGACCTAACATAATCGTTTGCAGTGCTTTAGCTGAAAAGCCTATTTGAAATCGGACACTTTGGTGGGATTAACAACGAGAATAGCTTTAAAATGATATAAGACAGATGTATGTTTTAGGTATTGTAATTATGAGATTTCTGTGGTTTGAAATTGGCGCCCTCTATTTTGACTGGCAGCCATAACAGGTTAACAAACAGATTGCTGACCATTTTGAATCCCACCGTACCTTCTCCGCTATACAATCTGGTTTCAGAGCTGGTCATGGGTGCACCTCAGCCACGCTCAAAGTCCTAACCGCCATTGATAAGAGACATTACTGTGCAGCCATATTCATCGACCTGTCCAAGGCTTTCGACTCTGTCAATCACCACATTCTTATTGGCAGACTCAACAGCCATGGTTTCTCAAATGATTGCCTCGCCTGGTTCACAAACTACTTATCTGAGTTCAGTGTGTCAAATCGGAGGGCCTGTTGTCTGGACCTCTGGCAGTCTCTATGAGGGGGCACAGGGTTAAATTCTCAGGCCGACTCTCTTCTCTGTATATATCAATGATGTCGCTCTTGCTGCTGGTGATTCTCTGATCCACCTCTACGCAGACGACACCATTCTGTATACTTCTGGCCCCTCTTTGGACACTGTGTTAACTAACCTCCAGACTAGCTTCAATGCCATACAACTCTCCTTCCGTGGACTCCAACTGCTCTTAAATGCAAGTAAAACTAAATGCTCTTCAATCGATCACTGCCCACACTTGCCCGCCCGTCCAGCATCACCACTCTGGACAGCTCTGACTTAGAATACATGGACAACTACAAATACCTAGGTGTCTGGTTAGACTGTAAACTCTCCTTCCAGACTCACATTAAGCATCTCCAATCCAAAATTAAATCTAGAATTGCAACAAAGCATCCTTCACTCATGCTGCCTAATATAGCCTCGTAAACCTGACCATCCTACCGATCCTCGATTTTGGGGATGTCATCTATAAAATAGCTTCCAACACTCTACTCAACAAATTGGATGCAGTCTATCACAGTGCCATCCGTTTTGTCACCAAAGCCCCGTATACAATCCACCACTGCGACCTGTACGATCTCGTTGGTTGGCCCTCGCTTCATAATCGTCGACAAACCCACTGGCTCCAGGTAATCTACAAGTCTCTGCTAAGTAAAGCCCGCCTTATCTCAGCTCACTGGTCACCATAGGAGCACCCACCTGTTGCACGCGCTCCAGCAGGTACATCTCACTGGTCACCCCCAAAGGCAATTCCTCATTTGGTCGCCTTTCTTTCCAGTTCTCTGCTGCCAATGACTGGAATGAACTGCAAAAATCACTGAAGCTGCTCTGATAGCACCAGCTATCAGAGCTGCTCACCGATCACTGCACCTGTACATAGCCCATCTGTAAACAGCCCATCTATCTACCTCATCCCCATACTGTATTTATTTATCTTGCTCCTTTGCACCCCAGTATCTCTACTTGCACATTCATCTTCTGCACATCTACCATTCCAGTATTTAATTGCTATATTGTAATTACTTCGCCACCATGGCCTATTTATTGCCTTAACTACCTTATCTTACCTAATTTGCACTCACTGTATACCTCATTTGCACTCACTTTTTTCTACTGTATTATTGACTGTAGGTTTTGTTTAATCCATATGTAACTCTGTGTTGTTGTATGTGTGGAATTGCTATGCTTTAGCTTGGCCAGGTCGCAGCTGCAAATAAGAACTTGTTCTCAACTAGCCTACCTGGTTAAATAAATGTGAAAAATAAATAAATAAATATACAACTGCTTTCAGCCAATCAGTTTTCAGGGCTCAAACCACCCGGTATATAATACAGATTATAAACCGGGTAGTTTGGGTCCTGGATGGTGATTGGCTGAAACAGCATTCCAGCCTTGTGTATGTCAGACAATATACCATGGGTATGACACAGAACTAATTGTTCACTGTTCTATTTATGTTGTAACCGGTTAATAATAGCAATAAGGAACCTCAGGGATTTGTGGCGTATGGACAATATAATGTATCACTGCTAAGGGCTGTATCCAAGCTGTATAATGTTTGTTTTTATACAGAATTCATTGTATCCTAGTAAATCAGCCCAATGTACGCCGACCCTGAGACTCTGATCTCTAAGTGAGAAAAGACAAAAGCTTGGATGCAATTAAACCCTGCTGTATAGCTCTCACAAAGACAACACAAATTAAACCCTGCTGTATAGCTCTCACAAAGACAACACAAATTAAACCCTGTTGTATAGCTCTCACAAAGACAACACAAATTAAACCCTGCTGTATAGCTCTCACAAAGACAACACAAATTAAACTCTGCTGTATAGCTCTCACAAAGACAACACAAATTAAACCCTGCTGTATATCTCTCACAAAGACACAAATACTAGGTGTGTGTGGATTGGCTCTCTCTGCCCTGCCAGGCTCTCCTCTCTCTTTTCTCTACTCACTACTCTCTCCTCCTCTCTCTCCTCCTCTCTCTCTCCTCTGTCTCCCTCTATATCCTCTCTCCAGCCTCCGGCACTCTGGCCCTCTCCTCTCCTCTCCTCTCCCCTCTCCTCTCCTCTCCTCTCTTCTCTTCTCTTCTCTTCTCTTCTCTTCTCTTCTCTTCTCTTCTCTTCTCTCCTCTCCTCTCCTCTCCTCTCCTCTCCTCTCCTCTCCTCTCCTCGCTCCCTGCCACCAGCTCTTGGCTCCATTCCCAGCCTTTTAGTGAGTGTTACCTGTCAGGACCTGAATTATACCTGCCTGCAGGCTCAGTCCATATGAGTCATACATCAGCCAGAGGGAGGGAGAGAGAGAGAGAGAGAGAGAGACAGAGAGAGAGGGAGAGGGAGAGGGAGGGAGGGAGAGGGAGAGGGAGAGGGAGAGGGAGAGGGAGAGGGAGAGGGAGAGGGAGAGGGAGAGGGAGAGGGAGAGGGAGAGGGAGAGGGAGAGAGTGAGAGAGAGAGAGAGAGAGAGAGGGGGAGAGGGAGAGGGAGAGGGAGAGAGAGAGGGAGAGGGAGAGGGAAAAACGGGAGGGATGAAGGCAGAGAGAGAAAGAGGAGGATGGATGGAGTGATAGGGAGTGAGAGATTGCACTCAACCTCATCTGTACAAAGCCTAGGCAATTACTGAGTGCCAGCTCTAGACATGGCAGTCAAACCAGCAACAAAGCTGCTCACAATAGACCTCATTACCAACCAGTGGATTTACTGAGAAAAGATTTCACTTTTAGTCCAAATCTTTAGACTTTTTATTTATGTATGTTCTCACAATGATGGGCGAGGGAATAAACAGTATTAAAATGATTACGAGCCAAATCAGAAAGATGTCAAAGATATTAATATTGTGCAATACATTACTGTATGTACCAATGTCAACATGTAACACTCTCACTAAAACTGGCTTTAATTTACACCTTTATTGGTAAATCATAGGTTAATGTAGGCACAGATTGGTTTATGATTGATATGATTTTTTTTTGCAATTTTTGACTCCCAAAAGAGTTACATACATCAAGGTCAACTGTAATGTTACACACATCAAGGTCGACTGTAATGTTACACTTATCAAGGTCAACTGTAATGTTACACTCATCAAGGTCAACTGTAATGTTACACACATCAAGGTCAACTGTAATGTTACACTCATCAAGGTCAACTGTAATGTTACACTCATCAAGGTCGACTGTAATGTTACACACATCAAGGTCAACTGTAATGTTACACTCATCAAGGTCAACTGTAATGTTACACCCATCAAGGCCAACTGTAATGTTACACACATCAATGTCAACTGTAATGTTACACTCATCAAGGTCGACTGTAATGTTACACTCATCAAGGTCAACTGTAATGTTACACTCATCAAGGTCAACTGTAATGTTACACTCATCAAGGTCGACTGTAATGTTACACACATCAAGGTCAACTGTAATGTTACATACATCAAGGTCAACTGTAATGTTACACTCATCAAGGTTGACTGTAATGTTACACTCATCAAGGTCAACTGTAATGTTACACTCATCAAGGTCAACTGTAATGTTACACACATCAAGGTCAACTGTAATGGTACACACATCAAGGTCAACTGTAATGTTACACTCATCAAGGTCAACTGTAATGTTACACACATCAAGGTCGACTGTAATGTTACACTCATCAAGGTCAACTGTAACGTTACACTCATCAAGGTCAACTGTAATGTTACACACATCAAGGTCGACTGTAATGTTACACTCATCAAGGTCAACTGTAATGTTACACACATCAAGGTTGACTGTAATGTTACACTCATCAAGGTCAACTGTAACGTTACACTCATCAAGGTCAACTGTAATGTTACACCCATCAAGGTCAACTGTAATGTTACACCCATCAAGGTCAACTTTCTGTCTGTCTGTCTGTCTCTCTCTCTCTCTCTGTCTCTCTCTCTGTCTCTCTCTCATGTCCTACTTCAAAGAGCAGACACACAGTAGATCCTGTTTGAGGTTGCTCTAATGGCCGCAGACTCTCAAACAGCTAGCGTCGTCTTCACAGTGTGTTTGGGTGTGTGTGTGCGGGTGTAACAGTCATTGTCATTACTACACCCAAACACAGCCATATGCCTCCACACCTCTACGTCCTCCTCTTCCCTAGCTTGAACACTATACTCGGGGGTTCAACTGGGGCTGCCCGTGAAATCAATCATATTATGTTTCTGAGCAGAGGAGAGATGAAGCAAGACAGCAGACTGCAAGACAGCAGAGCTCAGCCAACAAGAGTAGCAGTTTAGTAAAGATAAATATATGTGCGTCTCTTGTGCACGTGTCGCCTAGAAAGTAGAAGATTTAACCAGGTTATTATATCACTATATATATATCACTGCACAGTTTTAGGCTACTGTAAACATATCATCACTGGAGCTCCAACCAACCAGCCAATCAACCAACCAACATGCCGACCAACCAGCAAACCAAACAACCAACTACCCAACCGACCAGCCAATCAACCAATCAACCAACCAACCAACCAATAAACCGACCAATCGACTAGCCAATTAACCAATCAATCAATCAACCAACCAACCGGCCAACCGTCCGGCCAATCAACCAACCGATTGACCAGACAATCAACCAGCCAATCAACTAGCCAATCATCCAAAGAAACGACTGACCAGCCAATCAACCAATCAACCGACCAATCAATCAACCAATCAATCAATAGAACGACGACCAGTCAATCAACCAATTGAATCAACCAATCAACCGACCAATGAACAGAAGAACCAATCAACCAACCAGCTAATCAACAAATGAACTGACCAACTGACCAGCCAATCAATCAACAAATCAACCGACCAATCAATCAACAGACCGACCAATCAACCGACCAAACGACCGACCAATCAACCAATCAACCGACTAACCAACCGTCCAACTGACCGGCCTATCAACCAATCAACCCACTGACCGACCAGTCAACCAATCAACCAACCAACCAGCCAATCAACCAATCAACCAACCGACTGACCAGCCAATCAATCAACAAATCAGGCGACCGACCGACCGACTAGCAAATAAACCAATCAATCAACCGACCAGCCAATCAACCAATCAAATGACCAGTGAATCAAACAAGTTACCGGTCAATCCACCAATCAAACCAACCAATCCACCAACCAAACGACCGACCGGCCAATCAACCAATCAACCGGCTAACCAACCGACCAACTGACCGGCCAATCAACCAATCAACCCACTGACCGACCAGCCAACCAATCAACCAACCAACCAACCAGCCAATCAACCACACACACACACACACACACACACACACACACACACACACACACACACACACACACACACACACACACATACACACACACACACGCACACACGCACACACACACACACACACACACACACACACACACACACATGCACGCACACACGCACACACACACACACGCACACGCACACGCACACACACACACGCACACGCACACGCACGCACACGCACACGCACACGCACACACACTCACACACACACACACGCACACGCACACGCACACGCGCACGCGCACACACACACACACATAGCTCTTCCTCTCAGCCTGCCCCTCTATTTGTGGGTAATTTATCACCCAGGGTCTTTGGGAGAGGGAGAGGTCTGTGGCACCAAATGCAATTCTAGCCCACTTTTTCATGGAGACGCCTTGATGGGGTGACACTGGAGACACAGCTATCAATCTCTCTAGCCCACGTCTGGGGAGTAAATAGCATCAAGTGGAGAAGCTTTTGTTTAAACATGCCCTGAGTGGAGGAGGACTCTGGGAATGTCTGGTGACTTTACATGTCAGCTGTCAACGAAGTTCGATTTCCTATCGCCACCTTTCTCTTCTTTTGAGTGATTTCTTAAGTGGTCCTCTGCGGCTCAGTTGGTAGAGCATGCAACACAAGGATAATGGGTTTGTTTCCCGGGACCACCTGTATGTACAATGTAGGCACTCATGACTGTAAATCAACCCATCAGAGTGAGTCTAAGCCCTGTCTAAGCCGGGGGAGGTGGGGTTCTACTAAGCTATATGGAATTGTTTCAAGAAGGTCATACCAAGGATCATTTAGCTTTTTCATTTTGAAATACAGGACAGACCCCTTGAAGTATATTACTGCTATTAGCCAATACAAGCTAATTGAATAACAGTTTCACTACATGGAACAACAGATAGTCCCAAAAACATATCAAAAGGAAGTTTGTTCTGAAGTGTCTGTCCTATATCTGAGAGATATAAGAAAGATCAGGAAACATGTACATGTATTTAACCCCATATTTTTGACATTAAACGGTCTCCACATACACTTCCATCCATTTTTTCAACTGGTACCAGGGACCTTCAGGCAAGTCTTGTGGGCATCCTAGAGCAAAACAACCCACATGTACATGTTGGTAAGAGTCTCTCCTTTGCACAGGGGGGTCATTAGTGTGTAGCCCAGACGGTTCGGACACGACAGACAGAAGTTGGCAGATCATCTGTACTGAATTCAAACCAGTCTCCTGACATTTGTGGAGGTCATAGAGCCCAATTTTCGGGTTGTCTCATGGTCTGATAAATACTGCTCTATCTCTGTCACCTTTCACCGTGGAAGTGTGACATAGGCGGATGCAGTGGATTGAGATGCATCTATTGTTCCTTAAACAGATTTTTATTGGGATTGTTTTATTATGCTAATTATATTTTCGCTGGGGCGCGGACATCGACCTCAGGGGGATGTTAAAGTTGCCATTGATCATTGACTTAACATTTGCAAGAATTTGGGTGACCTTGAAGATATAAAAGACTTTAAATTGGCACCCAAATTCTCGATAACATCCAAGATTACAGCAAAACGGTTGTGTCCACAGCTCTCGAAGTACAACACTCCAGTCTCTATGTAATCTGTCAATGTGTCTGGGAAATCACCACGGCAATCACAGAAAGATACAGATGTAGGATCTGAATTTGAGCTACAGCAGGAAAATAACCCTGCAGCAACAGGAAGTATGAATTAGTGCGTGGATTATACAGTAATTAATAAACATTGATGTAAGGGTTGATCAATAAAAAAAAATGGAAAATCAAGTCTGAAATTTCAAGGTGGAAATGACAAACTTCAGAAGCCTTTATAATGCTCAAATACACCACAAGTTTAAAATGTCCTACATTGCAGGAATGTTCTCCTGCAACAGGTTGATCAAATTAAAAACATACATCTGTAGATGTTGCACAACCACAATCAACCAGTATCAATCTAACATTCAAGCAGGTCTTCAGATATTCTGACACATTTTGCAATCAACTTTTCACAGCCGGTGATTGCAATTGCAGGTTTTCTTTTTGTGCAGGAGCAATGGCCTGGAGCTGAAGAGCTTGATTTGTCCATGACAGGTCAGGGAGGGCTTAGTGAGTGAGTGAGTGAGTGAGTGAGTGGTGGTGAGTGGTGGTGAGTGGTGGTGGTGGTGAGTGGTGAGTGAGTGGTGGTGAGTGAGTGAGTGAGTGAGTGAGTGAGTGAGGAGGAGGAGGAGGAGTGCAGATTATAAGGGGAGTGAAGAAGGATCTTTACCTTCGGTGTCTGGCGTATTTGCCGCTGACGTGTCCGCTTCCATCACAGCCTGGAGTAGGACAGCTGTAAGCAAGGAGAGACACCGGAGTTAACACGATGCATGGCACGACAGGCACACACACACACACACACACACACTCACACACACCCTCCCGATGCACACACACTCCTCCAGATGACATCCCGTTCCCTCACACACAGATAGTGCTCAGTACATGAATGACAAAACACATGATCCAGAGGAATGCACAGGACCATAGCAGCTGTGTATTATTCATGTAATGAGAACTCACAGCCAGCAGCCTCAAGGCCAGGCAGTGACTCACTACTCTGCATATTTCATAGCAGCCCATCAGCCTTCCTTTAGACAGCTGTGAGGGCCAAAGGTAAAGAGCCCATCTTAAGGAACACTCAGTGCCTCTCCCTTTGACCCCACACCTATAGATACGAGGAGGTAAACTCTGTTGTAGCTTTCCATTGGCCCATTCACCCGCAGTCCAATCTCACTGCCATCACATCCGCTAGTTTATGGCCATCTGCGGCGTACGGTATCCATATTAGGAGATCAAATCAAATCGTATTTGTCACATCCGCCAAATACAACAGGTAGACCTTACGTGAAATGTTTAGTTACAAGCCCTTTACCAACATTGCAGTTTAAAAAATAGTTAAGAAAATATTTACACCCCCCCCAAAAAAAGTAACACAATAAAATAACAAGGCTATATTTTTTTATTTTACTAGGCAAGTCAGTTAAGAACAAATTCTTATTTTCAATGACGACCTAGGAAGAGTGGGTTGACTGCCTGTTCATGGGAAGAACGACAGATTTGTATCTTGTCAGCTCAGGGGTTTGAACTTGCAAACTTCCAGTTACTAGACCAATGCTCTAACCACTAGGCTACCCTATCGCCCCGGGGATACAGGGGATACCAGTACCGAGTCAATGTGCAGGGGTGCAGGTTAGTCAGGCTATATACAGGGGGTACCAGCACCCAGTCAATGTGTGGGGGTGCAGGTTAGTCAGGCTACATACAGGGGATACCAGTACCGAGTCAATGTGCGGGGGTGCAGGTTCATCAGGCTATATACAGGGGATACCAGCACCCAGTCAATGTGCGGGGGTGCAGGTTAGTCAGGCTATATACAGGGGATACCAGTACCGAGTCAATGTGCGGGGGTGCAGGTTAGTCAGGCTATATACAGGGGGTACCGGAACCAAGTCAATGTGTGGGGGTGCAGGTTAGTCAGGCTATATACAGGGGATACCAGTACCGAGTCAATGTGTGGTGGTACATGTTAGTCAGGCTAAATACAGGGGATACCAGCACCCAGTCAATGTCCGGGGATGCAGGTTAGTCAGGCTGTATACAGGGGATACCAGTACCGAGTCAATGTGCGGGGGTGCAGGTTAGTCAGGCTATATACAGGGGGTACCGGAACCAAGTCAATGTGTGGGGGTGCAGGTTAGTCAGGCTATATACAGGGGATACCAGTACCGAGTCAATGTGCGGGGGTGCAGGTTAGTCAGGCCATATACAGGGGATACCAGCACCCAGTCAATGTGCGGGGGTGCAGGTTAGTCAGGCTATATACAGGGGATACCAGTACCGAGTCAATGTGCGGGGGTGCAGGTTAGTCGAGGTCATTTGTACAACATAGGAAGCTTTGTCTGACCACTGATTTAGTTTTGCTTGACAACTTCCTAATATGGATGGATGTGGATGTCCGTCATGCACCATCCACAATGAAAAGTGCATGATTGTGCTGATTAGAGCAGAACAGCAGCTCTCGCTCTCTCCAAGGTGAACAGATCCATAGATTTCTCTGTGAATGGCAGGAGCACGCATCGATCACTGCTATTGGCATTATTGATGTGTGTAGCCCTGGAAATGGATCCATGGGCTGATGAAACACCCATGTCCTTAGGGGGATGATGTGTATAGGCCAGTGGGCCGTCTGTCTCTGTGTGTGCATGCGTGCGTGCTTGCCTGACTGTCTGCCTGAGTGTGTGTGTGTGTATGTTTACGTGTGTATGCTTGTATGTGTACGTGTGTGTGGACGTGCGCAATCATAAGTGTGTGAGAAGCAAGAGCCAAGGAAGTGGCGCAGAGAGATTATGGATTAGGGGATCTGAGCTGAGAAATGCCAATAAGAGGGAGAAGGGTGTTTAGAGATAGAGATTGTGCAGGCCACTGGCCAGACAGAAAACAAACGATTACAGAGTGTAGTAGAATGTTTAGAACATTGGTGTATTCTACAACTGCAACGAAAAAGGGTAGACGTATCGGCAAAAAAAATTTGGGGGGGAAATAATCAATCATTTTTAATCTGTTCAATGAAGGCATGAAAGTAATCATGAGCTAAACACTTGATCCCTGTCCAAATCTTACAGCTGAGGAAATGACTAGAGCGACACGGTAAAGGCACCGTCAACAGTGGCTGTTTACAATACAACACTGGACCTCAAGTCACTGTGGATATGATGTGAGTACGGTGGATATGATGTGAGTACGGTGGATATGATGTGAGTACGGTGGATATGATGTAAGTACGGGGGATATGATGTGAGTACGGGGGATATGATGTGAGTACGGGGGATATGATGTGAGTACGGTGGATATGATGTGAGTACGGGGGATATGATGTGAGTACGGGGGATATGATGTGAGTACGGGGGATATGATGTGAGTACGGTGGATATGATGTGAGTACGGTGGATATGATGTGAGTACGGTGGATATGATGTGAGTACGGTGGATATGATGTGAGTACGGTGGATATGATGTGAGTACGGTGGATATGATGTGAGTACGTTGTCCATATTAGGACATGTCAGGGATATTCACTTGTATCACTGGAACGAAGTGAAACATGGTCCACCTCAACACGACCAATCTGCAGGGAGTACTGTATGCTATGTGATAATAGAATGCAGTTGATCATAATATCCCCCACTATAGACTACCGTTAATACAACAGCAACTCAAATAAATTTAGAAAAGCATTGACCACTCAGAGAGTCTGTAAAGCCCTCAGGAATGAATTACGCACCAACCTGAATAATTCCTGTGCTGCCGTCTCCACTGGAACTAGTGAGAAAGATGAACAAAGCCACGTCAGACACAGTTAGATGCACTGTCTAGTACAGCATACACAAGAATAGCAGTAAAGAATAAACAATTACAATCAAAATCAGGATCCATGATGCATTTCTGAGTATCCACAGTCACTTTCACTTTGACTTGATGTCCCCCAATATGATGCCAGGTGGCTGGCAGATGAGAGGGAGGGGACAGAGTGAGGGGGTTGGGGGGGGGGCAGTAACTAACAACCCCAGGCCGTTTAGTGAGACAGACACACTGTACTGTTACCGTAGCGTACCTCGGACCCCTTTGGAACGCGTTCGATGGCGCTTCTCAACCGCATCCACTTCCATCTCGTAAAGACAAAGGTTTGGGAAGCGGCCATTAGTTTCATCCTCTTTCTCTCGTGACATAATGAGAACTAAATACATCACAACACATAGGCTAATGAAGATGTCACAAACAGTAACAGAAGACCTAACTTCATTTCCTTGAGCTTCATAGAGCTTCATGGAGCTTTGTTCGCTACGTAGAGAGATGTAGGACTGTAGTACATCCACTATGTGGAAGTTAGAGTTAGTTACCTGGAATCAGCTGGGTTGGGTGTGGCACCACCTCGGGTTCAAAACCACGCCTCCTTCTCTGAGTGTAATCGTTGGGCTTTCTCAGCAGAAACTCTTCAAAACTCCCCATCCAAATTCATGATCTGCAAAGACAATAAAATAACAAGAATATTACACACTCACAGTAGAACATTCTCACATTAGTGGTAAGCGTAAAGACAGTCAAGCTTAGCGGTTAGCATCTTTCTTTTGCCTTGTTTGGTTGCAATTACTTGTGGAGAGTATGGTATCCTTATATGGTGTCCTTATACTGAGACCATGATAATACAGGAGGAATGGAAGCAGTGATCCTGCCACTGTCAGTATGGACATTTCAAATCAATCTTAAAACACACCTTAGCTTTGCTTTTCCTTTGGGTGATTTTCAGTCATTTAATTTCTATTGTTATTCTGTAGTTTTTATCCTCTTACGTTTGTTGTGTAGTAAATACTTCCATTTTTATTTTCAATGTTTTTATTCTATTGTTTCCCCCCCCCCCCCCTGTGAAGCACATTGCATTGCATTGCATGTCTGTATGAATAGAGCTTGAGTTGATTTGATTTGACTGTACTAAATTAGCCCGGTTGACTCCATTCTGTAAACAATGCAGCCTTGTGAAGGGCAGCATCCTCACTGCTTTGTTTCCAGTCCATTGTTTTGGCTAAGTCCCATGATGCACAGCAGGAGGTAAATATGTTCCAGAAACAAAGATAAACAACTTATTACATCCACCAGGCAACCAGTCATTACAGTTTCTCTCTCTTTGTCTCGGTTTCTGTCTTTCCCTTTGTTACTTGCTTTTCGTATATTGATGTGTATATTGATGTGTATATTGATGCATAAATAGATGTGTATATTGATGTGTATATAGATGTGTATATTGATGTGTATATTGATGTGTATATTGATGCATAAATAGATGTGTATATTGATGTGTATATTGATGCATAAATAGATGTGTATATTGATGCATAAATAGATGTGTATATTGATGTGTATAGTGATGTGTATATGGATGTGTATATTGATGTGTGTATTGATGTGCATATTGATGTGTATACTTAATGTGTATATTGATGTGTATATTGATGTGTAGTGTATATTGATTTGTATAGTGATGCGTATAGTGTATATTGATGTGTATAGT
This sequence comes from Oncorhynchus masou masou, assembly GCF_036934945.1. Taxonomy (NCBI): domain Eukaryota; kingdom Metazoa; phylum Chordata; class Actinopteri; order Salmoniformes; family Salmonidae; genus Oncorhynchus; species Oncorhynchus masou. Next base: position 33,488,969 of record NC_088227.1, on the reverse strand, counting down.
GTATATTGATATGTTTATTGATGTGTATATTGATGCATATATAGATGATATATAGATTGTGTATATTTATATGAATATTGATGCGTATACACATGTGTATATTGATGTGTATATTGATGTGTATTGATATCTATATTGATGTGTATAGTGATGTGTATTGATATCTATATTGATATCTATATTGATGTGTATAGTGATGTGTATATTGATGTGTATATTGAGGTGTATATTGATGTGTATATTGATGTGTATATTGATGTGTGTTAGTTTGTGTATTGAAGTATATAATGGTGTGTATTGATGTATATTCATGTTCATATTGATGTTTATTGATGTGTATATTGATGTATATTAATGTGTATAGTGTATATTGATGTATATTAATGTGCATATTGATGTGCATATTGATGTTATAATTCATGTATGTATTGTTGTGCATTGATGTATATTGATGTGTCACGCCCTGACCATAGAGAGCCCTTGGTTCTCTATGGTGTTGTAGGTTTGACTAGGGCATGTTCTAGTCAATTTATTCCTATGTTTGGGATTGAGTGTGTGTTCTGCACAACATTCGACCTGAAGAGCCTGTCAGCAGTCTGGTGAAACCTGTGCTGGCTCCACGCATCTGGCCTCCAGTGCGCCTCCCCAGTCCGGTACGTCCTGTGCCGGCTCCCCGCACTCACTCTGAAGTGCGTGTCAACAGTCCGGTGCCACCTGTACCGGCTCCACGCACTCACTCTGAAGTGCGTGTCAACAGTCCGGTGTCACCTGTACCGGCTCCCCACACTCACTCTGAAGTGCGTGTCAACAGTCCGGTGCCACCTGTACCGGCTCCACGCACTCACTCTGAAGTGCGTGTCAACAGTCCGGTGTCACCTGTACCGGCTCCACGCACTCACTCTGAAGTGCGTGTCAACAGTCCGGTGCCACCTGTGCCGGCTCCACGCACTCACTCTGAAGTGCGTGTCAACAGTCCGGTGTCACCTGTACCGGCTCCACGCACTAGGCCTCCAGTGCGCCTCCCCAGCCCGGAGCGTCCTGTACCGGCTCCACGCACTAGGCCTCCAGTGCGCCTCCCCAGCCCGGAGCTTCCTGTGCCGGCTCCACGCACTAGGCCTCCAGTGCGCCTCCCCAGCCCGGAGCGTCCTGTACCGGCTCCACGCACTAGGCCTCCAGTGCGCCTCCCCAGCCCGGAGCGTCCTGTACCGGCTCCACGCACTAGGCCTCCAGTGCGCCTCCCCAGCCCGGAGCGTCCTGTACCGGCTCCACGCACTAGGCCTCCAGTGCGCCTCCCCAGCCCGGAGCGTCCTGTGCCGGCTCCGCGCACTCGACCCGAGGAGCGTGTCATCAGTCCGGTGCAACCTGCGCCGATGCCCAGTCCAGGCACGGTGTCCAGTCCTGGTCCATGGCAGGAGCCTTCCTCTGCTCCGATGCCCAGTCCAGGCACGGTGTCCAGTCCTGGTCCATGGCAGGAGCCTTCCTCTGCTCCGATGCCCAGTCCAGGCACGGTGTCCAGTCCTGGTCCATGGCAGGAGCCTTCCTCTGCTCCGATGCCCAGTCCAGGCACGGTGTCCAGTCCTGGTCCATGGCAGGAGCCTTCCTCTGCTCCGATGCCCAGTCCAGGCACGGTGTCCAGTCCTGGTCCATGGCAGGAGTCTTCCTCTGCTCCGATGCCCAGTCCAGGCACGGTGTCCAGTCCTGGTCCATGGCAGGAGCCTTCCTCTGCTCCGATGCCCAGTCCAGGCACGGTGTCCAGTCCTGGTCCATGGCAGGAGCCTTCCTCTGCTCCGATGCCCAGTCCAGGCACGGTGTCCAGTCCTGGTCCATGGCAGGAGTCTTCCTCTGCTCCGATGCCCAGTCCAGGTATTGCGTTCAGCCCGGCACCATGGCCGGGGTCTGGGCGGGGGCTACGACCCGCACCGGAGCCGCCACCGACACTAGTCACCCCCCTACCCTCCCCATTTGGTTTCAGGTTTTGCGGCCGGAGTCCGCACCTTTGGGGGCAGTACTGTCACACCCTGACCATAGAGAGCCCTTGGTTATCTATGATGTAGGTCAGGACGTGACAAGGGGGTGTTCTAGTCAATTTATTTCTATGTTTGGGATTGAGTATGGTTCCCAATTAGAGGCAGCTGATTATCGTTTTGGGGATCAAATTGGGGATCATACTTAAGGGGTCCCTGTTCCCACCTGCTTTTGTGGGATATTGTTTTGTGTTAGTGTTGTGTAGCACTACGTTACTTCACTGTCGTTGTTTGTTTATTCTTTTGTTGAGAAGTTTCACTTTTAATAAAGATGTGGAACTCAAATCACGCTGCGCCTTGGTCTGTCCATTTTAACAACCGTGACTTGATGTGTATACTGATGCATACTGATGTGTATATTGATGTGATAATTAATGTATATAGTGATGTGTATTGATATTGATGTATATTAATGTGTATAGTGTATATTGAGGTGTATATTAATATGTATAGTGTATATTGAGGTGTATTAATGTGTATAGTGTATATTGATGTGTATTAATGTGTATAGTGTATATTGATGTGTATTAATGTGTATAGTGTATATTGATGTGTATTAATGTGTATAGTGTATATTGATGTGTATTAATGTGTATAGTGTATATTGATGTGTATTAATGTGTATAGTGTATATTGATGTGTATTAATGTGTATAGTGTATATTGATGTGTATTAATGTGTATAGTGTATATTGATGTGTATTAATGTGTATAGTGTATATTGATGTGTATTAATGTGTATAGTGTATATTGATGTGTATTAATGTGTATAGTGTATATTGACGTGTATTAATGTGTATAGTGTATATTGATGTGTATTAATGTGTATAGTGTATATTGATGCGTATTCATGTGTATAGTGTATATTGATACATATTAATATGTATAGTGTATATTGATGTGCATTAATGTGTATACAGGGCCTGTGTAAGAGACCTGGTTCTCAGCATGAAATGTTTTTGAGCAGAGAGAGTGAAAGTCTCCATTTCCACAAATATTCTGGTATTTAACTTTTTTAGTTTATCATCAAATCGATGTTTCCACCACAGACTGTCTATAAGCTTGAGGCCTTTTGCAGGAGGCCTTTTGCCTTCTGGTAGGCAGTCATTGTAAATAATAATTTGTTGGAGAAACACAGCAGCAAATGGAGTCTCTCTCTCTCTCTCTCTCTCTCTCTCTCTCGTTCCCATATCGAGTATTCAGCCCTCTCGTCTCTGCTCATCTGTCTGCAACCTCACATGAAGATCTCACAGTCAGCCTTGTTAGTGTGTGGGCCAACAGCACAAGAGTGTGAGCGTGATGCGCAGCCAGTGTATCGAACACTGTTGCACATCTCTAACCCTGAGCTTTCATCCCTAGCCCTGAGCTTTCATCTCTAACCCTGAGCTTTCATCTCTAGCCCTGGACTTTCATCTCTAGCCCTGAGCTTTCATCTCTAGCCCTGAGCTTTCATCTTTAACCCTGAGCTTTCATCTCTAACCCTGAGCTTTCATCTCTAGCCCTGAGCTTTCATCTCTAGCCCTGAGCTCTCATCTATAGCCCTGAGCTCTCATCTCTAGCCCTGAGCTTTCATCTCTAGCCCTGAGCTTTCATCTCTAGCCCTGAGCTCTCATCTCTAGCCCTGAGTGCTCATCCCTAGCCCTGGGCATTTATCCTTAGCCCTGAGCTTTCATCCCTAGTTCTGAGCTCTCACCCCTAGCCCTGAGCGCTCACCCCTAGCACTGAGCTCTCATCCTTAGCCCTGAGCTCACGTCCCTAGCCCTAAGCTCGCATCCCTAGCCCTGAGCTCTCATCCCTAGCCCTGAGCTCTCATCCATAGCCCTGAGCTCTCATCTCAAACTCACTGGAGAATCAAAGCACACAGGTTCCTACTGTCCTATAGGAGTCAACTCTGACAGTACAGGCTGAGAAGTAGAGGAGAAGAGAGAAGAGAAGAGGAGAGGAGAGGATAGGAGAGGAGACGAAAGGAGACTGATTAGTATTCATCCCGACCCCCTGCCTGTCTCAAATAATATGATGCAGTGCTCCCTGCATCAGTGGGTTATACACATCGTCAGGTCCCAGGCTAGCACACGGATACACACACATGATCACTAGCATGACCACACACACACACATTCTAAGCTCTAGGTAGAGTGCACAGTGCTGTCTGCTTTGGATAGAAGGCAGGCTGTATTCTGAAAGAGCCCATGTTTGCCGTCTGAAAATAGTTCCCCAATGCAAATGCTGCCAGACAAAAGTATTCAACACTCACACAGATCCAGCCACACTGCACCAAATAGGCTTTCAACATTTCAACAAAGTGAAAAATTCTCTGGGTGTTTCTCAAAACTACAAGTCTTTTTCAAGCAAATATAGCAGAACTCTTCCTTGACTAAGTTCTATGTAAGAGAGAGTATCTCTCCCTGCTTCTCTCTTTCTCTGTCAACCCTTCTCTCTTCTCGAGTCTCACTCCTGCTTCCCTCTTCCAGTATACACTCCATTCTATCGTAAAGGCCTGATGGTTGTCTTTCTGGAAGGTTCTCCCATCTCCACAGAGGAACTCTAGATCACTGTCAGAGTTACCATCGGGTTCTTGGTCACCTCCCTGACCAAGGCCCTTCTCCCCCGATTGCTCAGTTTGGCCGGGCTGCCAGCTCTAGGAAAAGTCTTGGTAGTTCCAAACTTCTTCCATTTAAGAATGATGGAGGACACTGTGTTCCTGGGGACCTTCAATGCTGCAGACATTTTTTGGTACCCTTCCCCAGATCTGTGCCTGGACACAATCCTGTCTCTGAGCTCTACGGACAATTCCTTCGACCTCATGGTTTTTAATCTGGCATGTCCAATCAATTGAATTTACAACAGGTGGATTCCAATCAAGTTGTAGAAACATCTCAAAACAGGATGCACCTGAGCTCAATTTGGAGTCTCATTGCAAAGGGTCTGAATACTTATGTAAATAATATATATATTTTTTAAATGTTTAATACATGTGCAAAAAATATATTATGGGTCATTGTGTGTAGATTGATGAGGATATATATTTTTTAAGATACATTTTAGAATAAGGCTGTAACTTAACAAAATGTGGAAAAAGTCAAGGGGTCACTGTATATTGTGCTCTTAATTCTCTCTCTCCTTTCTCTTTCTCTCTTTCTCTCTCTTTCCCTCCCTCCCTCCACCCTACAGTGACCAGACTCCACTTCAGCTGATCAATCCCAGACAGCAATGATGTCAGAATCCAAGTGCCATCATAGTCGCAAGAGTTTAGGATGAGCCTCCTCTGTCCTCCTCTCATCTCCCTTCATCTTCCTTCATCTTCCTGCATGTCAGTGCTGTCTCATTGGGGTTTGATACTGTAGCTTCAAGTCTTAGCTGTCACTCTCAGGTTATAACCATATTCTACTAGGATAACTAATGAATCAATGATTTGGTTATGGAAATGGTACTGCCCAAAGACATGTGGAGCATCCTGTTATAATCTAAACATCTCACAACACTAACCAACTCATGTGTGGTACAGAGTCATCTCCTCTGTACCCTTGGAAACGCTCAACACATTACATGTTCTCACAATCAGCATAAAATATAGAGGTTTCATTTTATAGTTGTTCATATTCAGGGTCTCCAGAGTGCAGGTGGGGAAGGTGTCCTAACACGTGGGCCCCTATGGACTTTTCTAAGCTTCAGTTGGGTGGTTCCTCCCTTCAATTATGAAGAGAAGGTAGAGTACTCTAATTGCCTTTCTACGTGTGTGTGTGTGTGTGCGTGTGCGTGTGCGTGTGCGTGTGCGTGTGCGTGTGCGTGTCTGTCTGTCTGTCTGTCTGTCTGTCTGTCTGTCTGTCTGTCTGTCTGTCGATCTGTCTGTCTGTCTGTCTGTCTGTCTGTCTGTCTGTCTGTCTGTCTGTCTGTCTGTCTGTCTGTCTGTCTGTCTGTCTGTCTGTCTGTCTGTCTGTCTGTCGGTCGATGTGTGTCTGTCTGTCTGTCTGTCTGTCTGTCTGTCTGTCTGTCTGTCTGTCGGTCGATGTGTGTCTGGATGTCTGTGTGTTCCGATTAGCCATGGAGAGATCCATGTGAATGCCTCTTAATGATCCTTGACAACCGATACAAGGATACATGGAACATGTCGTCAATGGCAACTGAGGCGCCAGAAGCCTTTTACACTAGAGAAGACTTCATGATTGACTGTGTCCCAAGGGAGCGGTGGTGTCTGTATGTGTGTTCGTGTGTGATTGTGCATGCATGCATGTGTGTGTGTGCACGTGTGTGTGTGTGTGTGTGTGTGTGTGTGTGTGTGTGTGTGTGTGCGTGCGTGCGTGCGTGCGTGCGTGCGTGTATGTGTGTGTGTGTGTGTGTGTGTGTGTGTGTGTGTGTGTGTGTGTGTGTGTGTGTGTGTGTGTGTGTGTGTGTGTATGAATGTGTGTATGTATGTATGTATGTATGTATGTATGTATGTATGTATGTATGTATGTATGTATGTATGTATGTATGTAAGGGCCTGCTAGTGGAAATAGATGTTGTCCAGACTGTAGCCATTGGGCTGATGGAATGTCTCCAGACAGCATGCATGTGTTAAAAAAAAAAGTTCAACAACTGAGATTCTTCCAAGTAGCTTGTCTTCGCTTTGATGACAGATTCGCACACTCTTGGCATTCTCTCAACCAGCTTCATGAGGTAGTCACCTGGAATGCATTTCAATTAACAGGTGGACCTTGTTAAAAGTTCATTTGTATAATTTATATGCTTATTAATGCGTTTGAGCCAATCAGTTGTGTTGTGACAAGGTAGGGTTGGTATTCAGAAGATAGCCCTATTTGGTAAAATACCAAGTCCATATTATGGCAAGAACAGCGCAAATAGGCAAAGAGAAACAACAGTCCATTGTTACTTTAAGACAAGAAGGTCAGTCAATACGGAACATTTAAAGAACTTAGAAAGTTTTTTCAAATTCAGTCACAAAAACCATTAAGTACTATGATGAAACGGGCTCTTATGAGGACCGCCACAGGAAAGGAAGACCCAGAGTTACCTCTGCTGCAAAGCATAAGTTCATTAGAGTTACCAGCCTCAGAAATTGCAGCCCAAATAAATGCTTCACAGAGTTCATGTTACAGACACATCTCAACACACCCAACATACCTCCAGGCTGTGTAAGGGCTATTTGACCAATAATGAGAGTGATGGAGTGCTGCATCGGATGACCTGGCATCCGCAATCACCTGACCTCAACCCAATTGAGATGGTTTTGGATGAGTTGGACCACAGAGTGAAGGAAAAGCAGCCAACAAGTGCTCAGCATATGTTGGAACTCCTTCAAGACTGTTGGAAAAGACTTCTAGGTGAAGCTGGTTGAGAGAATGCCATCAAGGCATCAAGGCAAAGGGTGGCTACTTTGAAGAATCTAAAATCTAAAATCTACTTTGATTTGTTTAACACTTTTTTGGTTACTAAATTATTCCATGTGTGTTATTTCATAGTTTTGATGTCTTCACTATTACTAGAAAATAGAAAATGTAGAAAATAGTAAAAGTAAACAAAAGACCCTTGAATGAGTAGGTGTGTCCAAACGTTGGACTGGCGCTTTATTTAACCACCACTTGGGACTGGAAAGAGAAACTATTTTCCAACAATGGTGACATAACATTGAAAATTGACCAAGGATACAGTCTGAATACATTTTCTCTGATACAGTCATCAGAAAGGACAACAGTGGCACACCAAAGTATTAATCAAGATTATTGCAACGAATTGTTGTTCAGAAAGGTTAAATCACTTAGAAAAGTGAATCAAGCAAAGTAGGACATCCCAAAACTCCTGAAATATCACTACTTGAAGCAAAACATCAAATTCATGGATAAAGCCTGGAGGAAAATCTTTCTACCAAGCATCCAGAGTGAGCTGAAACATGAGCTGAAGCATGAGCTGAAACATGAGGTGATGCATGAGCTGAAACATGAGGTGATGCATCAATCACCTGAATAAACCTTCCTTTCACGTCATGAACTGAGTTAGTCATTGTGAGCACTCTCTCTCTCAATCTCTCTCTCTCTCTCTCTCTCTCTCTCTCTCTCTCTCTCTCTCTTTTTTCCTGTGTCTACCCTTTTCAATGGCAAGGCTGTGCTCACTGAGCCTGTACTTTGTCAAGGTTTTTCTAAGGTTTTGATCAGTAACCATGGTCAAATAGTTAGCCACGGTGTACTGTCAATTTAGGGCCAGATAGCACTGCATTTTGCTTAGAGCATGTGCTTGTGTTTCCCAATAAGCAGTGTAGTTTTGTTTTTGTTTTTGTTTTGACTGTGTTGTAATTTGGTGTTGTAATTTGGTGCTGTAACTCAGCCCCAGGACCAGCTGGATGAGAGGACTCTCTTTCTCTTTATCTCCCCCTCTCTCTCCCTCTCTATCTCTTTCTCTCTCTCTTTCTCTCTCTCCCTCACACACAATCTTTCTCTCCCTCTCTCACCCTCTCTTTCTCTCTCCCCTCTCTCTATTCCTCTTTCGCTCTCTCTTCCCCTTTCTCCCTCTATCACTCTCTTCTTTTCTCTCTCCTTACTCTCTCTCTCGCGCTCTCTTTCATTTTCTCTCTCTCTTTCTCTCTCTCTTTCTCTCTCTTTCTCTCTCTTTCTCTTGTTCTCGCTCTCTTTATCTCTCTCTCTCCTCATTGCTCTCTATCGTTTGCTCGCTCCTTCTTTTTCTCTCTCGTTCTCTCGTTCTCGCTCTCTTTCTCTCTCTCCCCCTCTATTTCTTTCTCTTTGTTGCTCTCTTTCTCTCTTTCTAGCTCTCTTTCTCTGTCTCTCTCCCTCTCTCTTTCTCTCTCTTTCTCGCTCTCTTTCTCTCACACGCACACTCTCTACCTCTCTTTCGCTCTCTTTCTCTCTTTCTCTCTCTCTCTCCCTCCCTCACTCTCACACACACACACTCTCTCTCTCCCTTATCTTTCTCTCTCTCTCTCTCGCTCTCTCTCTCTCACACACTCTCTTTCTCTCCCCCTCTCTTTCTCTCTCAATTCAATTCAATTCAATTTGATTAATTGGCATGACGTAACAATGTACATATTGCCAAAGCTTATTTTGGATATTTACAAAAATAAAAAAATTGAATCAAAGTTGTCAACGGGACAACAGTAACAACAATAACCAAGGGTCAAAATAACCATATATTCAACAATAACAATAAGCATACAGCATACAGTAGCATACAGAGTCTCTCTGTCTCTATCCCTCTCTTGCTCTCTTTCTCTCTCTCTTGCTCTCTTTCTTTCTTTCTCTCTCTCTCTCTCTCTCTCTCATTTTCTTTCTCTTCTCTTTCTCTCTCTCTCTTTACCCCTCTTTCTCTTTCTTTCTCTCTCTCTCTTTCTCTCCCTCTCTCTCTCTCTCTCTCTTTCTCTCCCTCTCTCTCGCTCTCTCTCTCGCTCTCTCTCTCATTCCCTTTCTCTCTCTCTTTCTCTCTCTTTCTCTCTCTTTCTCCCTTTCTCTCTCTCTCTCACACACAATCTCTCTCTCCCTCTCTCTCCCGCTCTCTCTCAAATTCAAAATCAAGCTGCTTTATTGGCATGAAAAACATTGTGTCAATATTGCCAAAGCAACAATGTATACAAAATACATTGTAATACAATTATAAATGATAGCAAATAATAATAGAAAATGGTATTAAGTAATAATACAAAATTAAATACAAAATAATAACAATAAAATGGTAACAGTCAATAGTAGAAATGTAATAAATATAAAAATCTTAAAATGGAAAATGAAACTATAACTAACTTATAACTAAATAATGGTCATCTTCACCATTACATCAGTACTATAACTACCATCATCATTACTACCACTACTACCATCACTAAACTGCTATCATTACCATTACCACCCATTCCACTACTATTTGGATTGATAAACAACAATAATAATAGTAATAACTATAATAGTAATAACAGTAATAGTAATAATAAGTAAGTTACTGCTTACTATGCAGATGTTATTATTCAGTGTCCCTCAGGCGATGGCAGGCAAATACATATTTGGCTGCAAGAGGAGCCATTGCTCCTTCACCCATGAGTATTCTTAGTTTTTCCTCTGGGTTTAATAAGTTAAAATTTGGAATAAATGGAGTCATTTTTGTGAATAATGAATCTCTTTGTGAGGAATATTTATCACAGTAAAAAAGAGTGCATCTCTGTCTCTACCTCCCCTGTCGTGCAGTGACCACATCCTCTTTGGGTAGCCATATCTTTTTATGTCTATTGCCAATTGGTGGTCACTCAGCCTGTACTTGGTAAGGATCTGTCTCTGCTTCGTAACTCTGACAGAGGAGAGATAATCTGCCAATTCATATTCTCTGTTCAGGGTTCGATAGCAATTTAGTCGGCTGTGGGATTTTGTTTCGTTTTTCCAATGTTGTAAAAATGAGTCCTTTAATTGGTTCATAATTTTGTTTATTGGAATTATTTCTTTTGAGGCAGTGGTGTCAGCTTGGTTGGTGAGGTCCAACACCAGCTGACTGAGAGGGCTCGTTTCTGGACTCAGCTCTTGGTTTTGAAGTGCTTTAAATTGCAGACTTGAATTTGGACTTGAATGTAGATGTAGCCAACATTTTTATGATATCTTCTGTATTTTCATTACTACTGGAAAACGGCCCAATTCTGCCCTACATGCATTAGTTGGTGTATTTCTCTGGACTTGAATTTTCCGACAGAATTCTGCATGTAGGGCTTCAATTGAATGTTTGTCCCACATTTTAAAGTCCAGTTTATTGAGTGGCCCACAAACCTCACATCTGTAAAAAGCTATTGGATAGGATTAAACTGTCAAATATTTTGGTCCAAATTCTAATTGGGGTGTTGATTTTGAATAATTCCATTTTTATTGCATACATCGCTCTGCAGGCTTTTTCTTTGAGTGCATTCATATTAAAGTTTCCCGATGCAGATATGGTCAGACCAAGGTGTCATCTTAGTGTGTTCAATTATGGTGTTGATCAGGGTGAATTCATATTTGTGTTTCTGACATCTGTTTTTTGGGGGGGAAATCATGATTTAAAAAAAAAATGTATTTACTGCCAGGGCCCAATTATGGCAATATTGCTCTAGAATATGAATTCATTAATATTAATGCTCTAGAATACCAACCTTCTTTGGTTGTTGATAGATGTACCAAGTCATCAGCAAATAGCAGGTATTTTACCTCTGTGTCAAATAGTGTGATTCCTGGGGCTAGAGAATGGTCCATGTCTGCTATTTCATTGATACAAATGTTGAAAAGATTTGGACTCAAACTGCAGCCTTGTCTCACACCTCAACATTGTGAAAATAATTCTGTTCTTTGGTTTTTGATTATTATTGCACACTTGTTTTCTGTGTACATACATTTTATTAAGTCATATACCTTACCACCAAGCCTACTTTGGAGAATTTTGTAGAATAGCCCTTCGTGCCAAATAGAATCAAATACTTTTTAAAGTCAATAAAGCAAGCAAAGATTTTGCCCTCTTTTTTTGGTGGATGTGTTTATTAATTAGTGTGTGTGAGGTTGGTCAGTAGTGCGATGGTTGGGGAGAAAGCCAATTTGACATTTACTTATTACATTTTTTTCTTGAAGAAAGGTTTGAATTATTGAATTCAAAATGCTACAGAAAACTTTTCCCAAGTTGCTGTTTATACAAATTCCCATGTAATTATTGGGGTCTGATTTGTCTCCACTTTTGTGGATAGGGGAGATGAGCCCCTGTTTCCAGATATCAGAGAAGCAGCCAGAAGTTAAAACCATGTTGAACAATTTAACCACAGAATGTTGCAACTCAGGTGTGCTGTTTTTCAGCATTTCATTTCTGTTATCATCTAGACCACAAGCTTTCTTTGACTCTCTCTCTCTCGCCCTCTCTTTCTCTCTTTCGCTCCCTCTCTCTTTCTCTCACTCTCTATTCCTCTTTCTCTCTCTCTCTCTCTCTCTCTCTCTCTCTCTCCTCTTTCTTGCTCTCTCTCGCTATCTTTCTCTCTTTCTCGCTCTCTTTCTCTTTTTCTCGCTCTCTCTCTTTCTCTCTTTTTCGCCCTCTATCTCTCTCTCTCACTCTCTCTCTCTCTCTCTCTCTCTTTCTTTCTTTCTTTCATGCTCTCTTTCTCTTTCTCTTTCTCTCTCTCGCTTTATAGGCATGGGAAACATAGGTTTACATTGGCAAAGCGAGTGAAATAGACAATAACCAAAAGTGAAATAGACAATAACCAAAAGTGAAATGGCACACTGTGGTATTTATCACGACTTCCTCTCCTGGTTCAGGCGGCGTTCGGCGGTCGAAGGTTTGGGAATCGCTTCCATTTAGATGGTTGTAGAATTTAACAGCTGTTATTGGGTTTTGATAATTAGCGGGTATCGGCCTAATTCTGCTCTGTATGCATTATTTGGTGTTTTACGTTGTACATGGAAGATGTTTTAACAGAATTCTCAACTGATGTTTGTCCAACTTTGTGAATTCTTGGTTGTTGAGCGGACCCCAGACCTCACAACGATGAAGGGCAATACGTTCTATAACTGATTGAACTCTTTTTAGCCAGATCCTAATTGGTATGTCAAATATTATGTTCCTTTTGATGGCGTAAAAGGCCCTTCTTGCCTTGTTTCTCAGATCGTTCACAGCTTTCTGGAAGTTACATGTGGCGCTGATGTTTAGGCCGAGGTATGTATCGGTTTTTGTGTCTTGTTGGAATTTGTATTTGTGGTCCTGGAAACTGTGTTTCTTGAACATCACTGTTGTTGTCTTACTGAGATTTACTTTCAGGACCCAGGTTTGACAGAATCTGTGCAGAAGATCTAGATTCTGCTGTAGGCCCTCCTTGGTTGATTCTCTCTCTCTCTGTATCTGTCTCTGTCTCTATCTCTGTCTCTGTCTCTCTCTCTCTCTCTCTCTCTCTCTCTCTCTCTCTCTCTCTCTCTCTCTCTCTCTCTCTCTCTCTCTCTCTCTCAAAGACACCTTGTAGCTCTGTCTCCTTGTGTCTCCACCTGTTGTTAATTATGCCTCCTCTCCAAACTTTCTGATCTTTCATTTGCATATCCAATCTGCCGGGCTTACCGCACCTTATCTCTGCAGCTGTGCCAGTACAGAATCACTGATGTGCACACGTCCCAGGGAAATGACAACCGCCGTATGGACCTCTCCGGGGTGGGTGTCTGCAATTGTGTATGTGTGTTTGTGTGTGTCCATGTGTCCGTGTGTGTGTTTTAGAGGTAGGAGAGGACACACTATTTTCTCCACATCTACAGTGTCCCCGTACCCAACGTCCATCACTGTTAGAAACCCTACTCCAGATCTCATCAACCTCTACTATTACACACCTGCTGTGGCTGCGTCCTGTTCTCTTTGCACCAAATATATATTAATTAGGATGCCTGTCATCAAGCAATGCTAATCAGCCCAGATAGAGTGGTATTGAGTGGAATGTATCATTTTAATCAATGTGTAGAGTCCTAGCTACTGCCCCTCCTTACTCCACACACGCGCACACACACACACACACACACACGTACACACACACACACACACACACACACACACACACACACACACACACACACACACACACACACACACACACACACACACACACACACACACACACACACACACTCAGAGAAGGGACCAGTAGCAATCAGCCAGTCTCTACAGTGTCCTGCGGAGGAGCCCCGTCTCTTAATTATCACCTGAGGTTCACATTCAGACAAGAAGGGGAGGAGGATAGAGTGTGAGTTTTCTGCAATCACTGACAGTGATGAGTCATTCACAGATGAATTCCCTCTCATGGATGGAAGAATTCAACCGTGGGTTTGATCGAGAAGACTCAGCTTTACATTGAATTGCCAACTCTAGAAGATAGTTAGGATTTGGGCTGACAATTCTATGATATAGTCATGAACCACTAACATGTGATATGGTCAGGAACCATTAACATATAACAGGCTATATCACATACGGCCGTGATGGGAGTCCCATAGGCCAGGGAACAATTGCCCCAGCGTTGTCTGGGTTAGCAGGGGTAGGCCGTCAATGTAGATCCAAATATGTTCTGACTTGGCTAGTTAAAGGTTTTAAAAAAGTATTTAAATATATAAAAAATATGGTCATGCACACAATTAACATATGATATGGTCATGCACAATTAACATATGATATTTTTTTTATTTTCTTATTTTACCTTTATTTAACTAGGCAAGTCAGTTAAGAACAAATTCTTATTTTCAATGACGGCCTAGGAACAGTGGGTTAACTGCCTGTTCAGGGGCAGAACGACAGATCTGTACCTTGTCAGCTAGGGGATTTGAACTTGCAACCTTCCGGTTACTAGTCCAAAACTCTACCCACTAGGCTACAAATGATATGGTCATGCTGTTTTCCTAACTCCTAGGGGAGCCAACACTGGACTTTAATAGAGGAGCTGCCTTCCCTATCCTTCACTCTCCCTCTCCTTCCCTCTCCTTCACTCTCCCTCTCCTTCACTCTCCCTCACCTTCCCCCTCCTTCACTCTCCCTCTCCTTCCCTCTCTATCTCCTTCCCTCTCCATCTCCTTCCCTCTCCCTCCACTTCCCTCTCCTTCTCCCTCTCATCCCTTTCCTTTCCTTCCCTCTCCTTCTCCCCCTCCCTCTCCATTCCCCTCCCCCCGTCAATCTCCTTCTCCTCATCCTCCCCTTCCCCCCGTTTCCCTTCCCTCTCTCTCTCCTGCATCTTGTCCCTTCCCTTCCCTCTCCTTCTCCAACTCATTGCCTCTCCCACTCCTTCCCTTTCCCTCTCCCATCCGTCTCCTTCCCCCTCACCATCCCTCTTCCACACTCCCACCTCTCCCTCTCCTTTCCTTCCCTTCCCTTCCCTCTCCTCACATCTCCCTCTCCCTCTCCTTCCCTTTCGGTCTATGTCGCTCTCCTTCCCGCTCCTTCCCTCTCGCTCTCCTTCTCCATCTCCTTCCCTCGGCCTCTCCTTCCCTCTCCTACCCTCTCCTTCTCATTCTTCCATATCTTCCCACTTCCTCCCTCTCCTTCCCTCTCCCTCTCATTCTCCCTCTCCTTCCCTCTCCCTCTCCTTCTCCCCCTACTTCTCCCTCTCCTTTCCTCTCCCTCTCCTACCCTTTCCCTCTCCCTCCCTTCCCCTCTCATTTCCTTCCCTTCCTTTCCCTCTACTAGCCTCTACCTCTCCCCTCCTTCTCATTCTCCCTCTCCTTACCTTTCCCTCTCCCTCTCGATCCATCTTTCTCTCCTTCCTACTCCTTCTCCATCTCCTTCCCACTCCCTCCCTTTCCCCCTCCCTCTCCCTTCACCTCTCACGCTCCTTCTCCTTTCCTTCCCTCTCTTTCTTCTCCGACTCCTTCCCTCTCCATCTCCCTCGCCTTCCCTCTCCCTTTCCTTCTCACTGCCCCTCTCCTTACCTTACCCTCTCCTCGAATCTCCTGCTCCTTCCCTCCTCATCTCCCTCGCCTTCCCTCTTCCACACCTCCACCTCTCCATCTCCTTCCCTTCGCTTCCCACTCCTTGCATCTCCCTCTCCCATCCTTCTCCCTATCCTTCCCTTCCAGTCTCCTTCCCCCTCCCTTTCCTTCCCTCTCCCACTCTTTCTCCCTCTCCTTCTCATTCACCTTCCCCCCCTCTCTCTCTCCTGCCCTTTCTCTCTCCTTCCCTCTCCCTCTCCTTCTCTCTTCCACACCCCCACCTCTCCCTCTCCTTCCTTTCCCATCTCCTCCCCTCTCCTTCCCACTCTGTCCCTCTCCCTCTCCAACTCCTTACTTTCCCTTGCCTTCCCTTCCCTCTCCCTCTCCCTTTCCCTATCCTTCCTTCTCATTCTCCTTCTCCTTCCCTCTCCTTCTCCCTCTCCATTCCCTTTCCCTATCCTTCCTTCCCCCTCACCTTCCCTCTTCCTCCACCTCACCCTCTTCCATCTCCTTGCCCCTCCTTCTCCTTCTCCCTCTCCTTTCTCTCTCATCCCCTCTCCTTCTCCCACTCCTTTCCTCTCCCTCTTCTTCCCTCTCCTTCTCCCTAACCTTCCCTTCCCTCTCCTCCCCTCTCCCTTTCCTTTCCTCCCCTCTCCCTTTCCTTTCCTCCCCTTTCCCTTTCCTTTCCTCCCCTCTCCCTTTCCTTTCCTCCCCTTTCCCTTTCCTTTCCTTCCCTCTCCCTTTCCTTCATTCTCTTTCTCTGACTCCTTCTCCTTCTTTCTCCCTCTCTTTCTACCTCTCCTTCCTTCCTTCCTTCCTTCCTTCCTTTCTCTCTCTCTCTCTCTCTCTCTCTCTCTCTCTCTCTCTCTCTCCTTCCCTATCCCTCTCCCCCCACCTCTCCCTCTCTTTTCCTTCCTTTCCCTCTCCTAGCCTCTCATTCTCCTTTTCCATCTCCTTACCTTTCCCTCTCCCTCTCCTTCTCCCTCTCCTTCCAGCACCCTCTCCATCTCCTCCCTGATCCATCCCTTTCCCCCTCCCTCTCCCTTCACCTCTCCCTCTCCTTTCCCTTCCCTCTCTCTCTCCCACCCTTTCCCTCTCCTTCCATTTCCCTCTCCTTCCCTCTCCCACTACTTCTCTCTCCCTCTCCCTCTCTTGTCCTTCCCTTCCTTTCCCTCTTCTTGCCTCTTCATCTCCCCCCCCTTCTCCATCTCCTTACCTTTCCCTCTCACTCTCATTCTCCCTCTCCATCTCCTTCCCTCTCCTTCCCTCTCCTTCTCCTCCCCTCTTCCTCTCCCTCAAACACTTAATCTCCTTCACTTCTTTCTCCTTGCCTCTCCTTCTCCCTCGCCTTCCTTCTCCCTCCATCTCTCATTCCCTCTCCTTCTCCCTCTCCTTCTCCCTCTCCTTCCCTCTCGTCCCTCTTCCTCTCCCTCAACCTCTCCCTCTCCTTTCCTTCCCTTCCCTTCCCTTCCCTCTCCTTCCTTCTCCTTCCCTTGGGGTTTCCTTTCTTCCCCTTCACTCTCCCTTTCATTCCCTCTCCCTCTCCTTCCCTCTGCTTCTCCCAGTATGGCCTGTTCACTGTGAAATAGTCTCAACACTGTGTGCGTGTGTGTGTGTGTGTGTGTGTGTGTGTGTGTGTGTGTGTGTGTGTGTGTGTGTGTGTGTGTGTGTGTGTGTGTGTGTGTGTGTGTGTGTGTGTGTGTGTGTGTGTGTGTGTGTGTGTGTGTGTGTGTGTGTGCATATCTGTACTTGTGTGTGTGTTATAAATAATACCTCTCTCCCACATTATGACTCACACTTTGAGTCGGCTTGGTGAAGGCTCCTAGTGTCTGGAAATAAACCCTAGAGCAAACTAATAATTCTCTCTCTGCTTCCATCCGGTAGTGTGTGTTTGTTTGTGTGCACACATGTGTGTGTGTGTGTGTGTGTGTGTGTGTGTATGGGTGTATATGTATGTGTACATGTGTGTGAGTGTACATGTGTGTACATGTGTGTGTGTGTATGAGTATGTGTGTGTGTATGAGTGTATATGTGTGTATATGAGTGTGTGTGTATATGAGTGTGTGTATGGGTGTATATGTGTGTGTGCATGTGTTATATGAGTGTGTGTGTGTGTGTGTGTGTGTGTTTGTGTGTGTGTGTGTGTGTGTGCATAGTTTTGTAATCCCACACACACCATTGATTGTTATGAGATAATGAGATTTGATAGATTTTTTGGCAAAGCTTCAGCTGCAGTGGTCTTGTCTTTGATCTGATTTAGGCCAGAGAGAGAAACATTTCCCTCTGTCAAGGTGACGGTGTAACACTGGCCAAGAATAAACAAAGCAGAGCAAATAAAAGGTAATTGAGCCTAGAGGACCGCTGTGACCATGGGGTAACAAACTAAACATCTGTGTATATTGGGGGATGGTGTTATTGAAGTGTAATTATAATGTCATTTGGTTTGGGTGCAGTTGGTTGGTTGGTGAATGGTTACACTAAAATAACTAGAATACAATGGCTGAATGAGAAAGCACACACACACAAACACACACACACACACACACACACACACACACACACACACACACACACACACTGTCTCGTTGTCCACTGCGACCAGTACTTAGTAATCAGTCTACGGAATCCAAGGGTGAGAGGTTATCTCACTCAGGGTCTAATGTAATCAATAGCCTGTGAAGTAATGGTTCACTACTGTTGACTACAGGCCTTTCTGTCAGTCACTACAAAGAGTCTTTCTCTTTCTCAGCCCAATTCACACAACCACCCATGAACACAACCACCCATGAACACAACCACCCATGAACATAACCACCCATGAACACAACCACCCATGAACACAACCACCCATGAACACAACCACTCATGAACACAACCACCCATGAAGACAACCACCCATGAACACAACCACCCATGAACATAACCACCCATGAACACAACCACCCATGAAGACAACCACCCATGAACATAACCACCCATGAACACAACCACCCATGAAGACAACCACCCATGAAGACAACCACCCATGAACACAACCACTCATGAACACAACCACCCATGAACACAACCACTCATGAACACAACCACCCATGAACACAACCACCCATGAACATAACCACCCATGAACACAACCACCCATGAAGACAACCACCCATGAAGACAACCACCCATGACCATAACCACCCATAAACACAACCACCCATGAACACAACCACCCATAAACACAACCACCCATGAACACAACCACCCATGAACACAACCACCCATGAACACAACCACCCATGAACACAACCACTCATGAACACAACCACCCATAAACACAACCACCCATGAACCTAACCACCCATGAACACAACCACCCATAAACACAACCACCCATAAACACAACCACCCATGAACACAACCAACCATGAACACAACCACCCATGAACACAACCACCCATGAAAAGACTAATAGTCTTCAGCAGGTACACTGCATTTGGATTAGGGTGCCATTTGGGACACAGATTAATATGACATTGTTTTTTTTTCTACAGTACTTTCTCCTATCTATGAGACATTGTGTGGCTCTGGTGTCAGACAAGCCATTGGTATGCAGGCCAAGGTCCCTTTGGATCCCGTTCTGCACCACAGGACTGAGTGGCATTTCTGGTTCATTCCACTGAATAGTCACATGTGTTTTGATTTGATACCCAAAATGAGGAAGCAGGGAAAATAGGCCTACAGTCAGTGTGGAACCAAGTGACATGTAGTATTTGGATGAGACGGCTTCTGCCTGTTAAGTATGCAGAGTAGGATTAATCCTTCACCTTGGCTCTGTTTGGCTCTTCTCCCAACGGCCTTGCTATAGGATGAGAGAGAGAGAGAGAGAGAGAGAGAGAGAGAGAGAGAGAGAGAGAGAGAGAGAGAGAGAGAGAGAGAGAGAGAGAGAGAGAGAGAGAGAGAGACAGACAGACAGACAGACAGACAGACAGACAGACAGACAGACAGACAGACAGACAGACAGACAGACAGACAGACAGACAGACAGACAGACAGAGAGAGGGGGTAGAGAGGGGTAGAGAGGGGGGGAGAGAGAGAGGGGGAGAGAGAGAGATCTGGGTGATTGTTTCCTGGTCTTGGGCCATACTGAGAACTGCACATCAGAGTGTGAGTTGTGAGGGGAGGAGGGAGAGTGATGGGTGGAGGGAGAATGATTGGAGGAGGGAGAGTGATGGGAGGAGGGAGAGTGATGGGAGGAGGGAGAGTGATGGGAGGAGGGAGAGTGATGGGTGGAGGGAGAGTGATTGGAGGAGGGAGAGTGATGGGAGGAGGGAGAGTGATGGGAGTAGGGAGAGTGATGGGACGAGGGAGAGTGATAGGAGGACGGAGAGTGATGGGAGGAGGGAGAGTGATGGGAGGAGGGAGAGTGATGGGAGGAGGGAGAGTGATGAGAGGAGGGAGAGTGATGAGAGGAGGGAGAGTGATGGGAGGAGGGAGAGTGATGAGAGGAGGGAGAGTGATGGGAGGAGGGAGAGTGATGAGAGGAGGGAGAGTGATGAGAGGAGGGAGAGTGATGGGAGGCGGGAGAGTGATGAGAGGAGGGAGAGTGATGGGAGGAGGGAGAGTGATGAGAGGAGGGAGAGTGATGGGAGGAGGGAGAGTGATGGGAGGACAGAGAGTGATGAGAGGAGGGAGAGTGATGGGAGGAGGGAGAGTGATGGGAGGACGGAGAGTGATGAGAGGAGGGAGAGTGATGGGAGGAGGGAGAGTGAGGGGAGATGTTGGGAAAGACCTCATGTTTTTTTATGATATCTTTATTGAGTCAGATAAGCCTATATGATCAAACTAAATTAAATCAGATACAATTTCCTTTGACACACGCGTCGTAAACAATGGGTGTCGACTATCAGTGAAATGCTTACTTACGGGTGCTTATCCAACAATGCAGAGCTAAATTAAATAGTGAAATGAGGAATAAATACACAGTGAATAACGAATAACAATGAGGAGTAAAAATAACATGGCAACAAACACGAGTCGATGTGCAGGGGTACGAGGTAATAACATGGCTATATACAGGGAGTACCAGTACTGAGTCGATGTGTAGGGGTACGAGGTAATAACATGGCTATATACAGGGAGTACCAGTACTGAGTCGATGTGCAGGGGTACGAGGTAATAACATGGCTATATAAAGGGAGTACCAGTACTGAGTCGATGTGCAGGGGTACGAGGTAATAACATGGCTATATACAGGGAGTACCAGTACTGAGTCGATGTGCAGGGGCACGAGGTAATAACATGGCTATATACAGGGAGTACCAGTACTGAGTCGATGTGCAGGGGTACGAGGTAATAACATGGCTATATACAGGGAGTACCAGTACTGAGTCGATGTGCAGGGGTACGAGGTAATAACATGGCTATATACAGGGAGTACCAGTACTGAGTCGATGTGCAGGGGTACGAGGTAATAACATGGCTATATACAGGGAGTATCAGTACCGAGTCGATGTGCAGGGGTACGAGGTAATAACATGGCTATATAGGGGGAGTATCAGTACTGAGTTGGTGCAGGGGTACGAGGTAATAACATGGCTATATACAGGGAGTACCAGTACCGAGTCGATGTGCAGGGGTACGAGGTAATAACATGGCTATATACAGGGAGTATCAGTACTGAGTTGGTGCAGGGGTACGAGGTAATAACATGGCTATATACAGGGAGTATCAGTACTGAGTCGGTGCAGGGGTACGAGGTAATAACATGGCTATATACAGGGAGTACCAGTACTGAGTCGATGTGCAGGGGTACGAGGTAATAACATGGCTATATACAGGGAGTACCAGTACTGAGTCGATGTGCAGGGGTACGAGGTAATAACATGGCTATATACAGGGAGTATCAGTCCCGAGTCGATGTGCAGGGGTATGAGGTAATAACATGGCTATATACAGGGAGTACCAGTACTGAGTCGATGTGCAGGGGTACGAGGTAATAACATGGCTATATACAGGGAGTATCAGTACTGAGTTGGTGCAGGGGTACGAGGTAATAACATGGCTATATACAGGGAGTATCAGTACTGAGTCGGTGCAGGGGTACGAGGTAATAACATGGCTATATACAGGGAGTACCAGTACTGAGTCGATGTGCAGGGGTACGAGGTAATAACATGGCTATATACAGGGAGTATCAGTCCCGAGTCGATGTGCAGGGGTATGAGGTAATAACATGGCTATATACAGGGAGTATCAGTACTGAGTCGGTGCAGGGGTACGAGGTAATAACATGGCTGTATACAGGGAGTATCAGTACTGAGTCGATGTGCAGGGGTACGAGGTAATAACATGGCTATATACAGGGAGTATCAGTACCGAGTCGATGTGCAGGGGTACGAGGTAATAACATGGCTATATACAGGGAGTATCAGTACCGAGTCGATGTGCAGGGGTACGAGGTCGCTCTGGATAAGAGCGTCTGCTAAATAACTTAAATGTAAGGTAATGTAATAACATGGCTATATACAGGGAGTATCAGTACTGAGTCGGTGCAGGGGTACGAGGTAATAACATGGCTGTATACAGGGAGTATCAGTACCGAGTCGATGTGCAGGGGTACGAGGTAATAACATGGCTATATACAGGGAGTATCAGTACTGAGTCGATGTGCAGGGGTACGAGGTAATAACATGGCTATATACAGGGAGTATCAGTACTGAGTCGGTGCAGGGGTACGAGGTAATAACATGGCTATATACAGGGAGTATCAGTACCGAGTCGATGTGCAGGGGTACGAGGTAATAACATGGCTATACACAGGGAGTACCAGTACTGAGTCGATGTGCAGGGGTACGAGGTAATAACATGGCTATATACAGGGAGTATCAGTACTGAGTCGGTGCAGGGGTACGAGGTAATAACATGGCTGTATACAGGGAGTATCAGTACCGAGTCGATGTGCAGGGGTACGAGGTAAAAACATGGCTATATACAGGGAGTATCAGTACTGAGTCGATGTGCAGGGGTACGAGGTAATAACATGGCTATATACAGGGAGTATCAGTACTGAGTCGATGTGCAGGGGTACGAGGTAATAACATGGCTGTATACAGGGAGTATCAGTACCGAGTCGATGTGCAGGGGTACGAGGTAATAACATGGCTATATACAGGGAGTATCAGTACCGAGTCGATGTGCAGGGGTACGAGGTAATAACATGGTTATATACATGGAGTATCAGTACCGAGTTGATGTGCAGGGGTACAAGGTAAGTTAGGAAGCTTTGACTGTACATGTAGGTAGGGGTAAAATGACTAGACAACAGGCTAGATAATAGACAGTAACAGCAGTATATTGTAGGTAGGGCTAAAGTGACTAGGTAACTGGATAGATAGACAGTAACAGCAGTATACTGTAGGTAGGGGTAAAGTGACTAGGTAACAGGATAGATAGACAGTAACAGCAGTATACTGTAGGTAGGGGTAACATGACTAGGTAACATGATAGATAATAGACAGTAACAGCAGTATACTGTAGATAGGGGTAAAGTGACTAGACAACAGGATAGATAATAGACAGTAACAGCAGTATACTGTAGGAAGGGGTAAAATGACTAGACAACAGGATAGATAGACAGTAACAGCAGTATACTGTAGGTAGGGGTAAAGTGAGTAGTTAACAGGATAGATAATAGACAGTAACAGCAGTATACTGTAGGTAGGGGTAAAATGACGTGACTCGGTATCAGGATAGATTGACAGTAACAGCAGTATACTGTAGGTAGGGGTAAAGTGACTTGGTAACAGGATAGACAGACAGTAGCAGCAGTATACTGTAGGTAGGTGTAACGTGACGAGGTAATAGCATAGATAGACAGTAACAGCAGTATACTGTAGGTAGGGGTAAAGTGACGTGACTCGGTATCAGGATAGATTGACAGTAACAGCAGTATATTGTAGATAGGGGTAAAGTGACTAGGTAACAGGATATATAGACAGTAACAGCAGTAAACTGTAGGTAGGGGTAAAGTGAATTGGTAAGTGTATAGATAGACAGTAACAGCAGTATACTGTAGATAGGGGTAAAGTGACTAGGTAACAGGATATATGGACAGTAACAGCAGTAAACTGTAGGTAGGGGTAACGTGACTAGACAACAGGATAGATAATAGACAGTAACAGCAGTATACTGTAGGTAGGGGTAACGTGACTAGACAACAGGATAGATAATAGACAGTAGCAGCAGTATACTGTAGGTAGGTGTAACGTGACGAGGTAATAGCATAGATAGACAGTAACAGCAGTATACTGTAGGTAGGGGTAAAGCTACGTGACTCGGTAACAGGATATGTAGACAGTAACAGCAGTATACTGTAGGTAGGGGTAAAATGACTAGACAACAGGATAGATAGACAGTAACAGCAGTATACTGTAGGTAGGGGTAACGTGACTAGACAACAGGATAGATAATAGACAGTAGCAGCAGTATACTGTAGGTAGGTGTAACGTGACGAGGTAATAGCATAGATAGACAGTAACAGCAGTATACTGTAGGTAGGGGTAAAGTGACGTGACTCGGTATCAGGATAGATTGACAGTAACAGCAGTATACTGTAGATAGGGGTGAAGTGACTAGGTAACTGTATAGATAGACAGTAACAGCAGTATACTGTAGATAGGGGTAAAGTGACTCGGTAACAGGATAGATAGTAGACAGTAACAGCAGTATACTGTAGATAGGGGTAAAGTGACTAGGTAACAGGATAGATAATAGACAGTAACAGCAGTATACTGTAGATAGGGGTAAAGTGACTCGGTAACAGGATAGATAGTAGACAGTAACAGCAGTATACTGTAGGTAGGGGTAAAGTGACTAGGTAACAGAATGGATAGACAGTAACAGCAGTATACTGTAGGTAGGGGTAAAGCTACGTGACTCGGTAACAGGATATGTAGACAGTAACAGCAGTATACTGTAGGTAGGGGTAAAGTGACTAGTTAACAGGATAGATAATAGACAGTAACAGCAGTATACTGTAGGTAGGGGTAAAATGACGTGACTCGGTATCAGGATAGATTGACAGTAACAGCAGTATACTGTAGGTAGGGCTAAAATGACTAGACAACAGGATAGATAGACAGTAGCAGCAGTATACTGTAGGTAGGGGTAAAGTGACTTGGTAACAGGATAGACAGACAGTAGCAGCAGTATACTGTAGGTAGGTGTAACGTGACGAGGTAATAGCATAGATAGACAGTAACAGCAGTATACTGTAGGTAGGGGTAAAGTGAAGTGACTCGGTATCAGGATAGATTGACAGTAACAGCAGTATACTGTAGGTAGGGGTAAAGTGACTAGGTAACTGTATAGACAGACAGTAACAGCAGTAAACTGTAGGTAGGGGTAACGTGACTAGACAACAGGATAGATAATAGACAGTAACAGCAGTATACTGTAGGTAGGGGTAAAGTGACGTGACTCTGTATCAGGATAGATTGACAGTAACAGCAGTATACTGTAGGTAGGGGTAAAGCTACGTGACTCGGTAAAAGGATATATAGACAGTAACAGCAGTATACTGTAGGTAGGGGTAAAGCTACGTGACTCGGTAACAGGATATATAGACAGTAACAGCAGTATACTGTAGGTAGGGGTAAAGTGACGTGACTAGGTAACAGGATATATAGACAGTAACAGCAGTATACTGTAGATAGGGGTAAAATGACTAGACAACAGGATAGATAGACAGTAACAGCAGTATACTGTAGGTAGGGGTAAAGTGACTAGGTAACAGGATAGATAGACAGTAACAGCAGTATACTGTAGGTAGGGGTAAAATGACTAGACAACAGGATAGATAGACAGTAACAGCAGTATACTGTAGGTAGGGGTAAAGTGACTAGGTAACAGGATAGATAGACAGTAACAGCAGTATAGTGTAGGTAGGGGTAAAGTGACGTGACTCGGTATCAGGATAGATTGACAGTAACAGCAGTATACTGTAGGTAGGGGTAAAGTGACAAGGTAACAGGATAGACAGACAGTAACAGCAGTATACTGTAGGTAGGGGTAAAGTGACTAGGTAACAGGGTAGATAGACAGTAACAGCAGTATACTGTAGGTAGGGGTAAAGTGACTAGGTAACAGGATAGATAGACAGTAGCAGCAGTATACTGTAGGTAGGGGTAAAGTGACGTGACTCGGTATCAGGATAGATTGACAGTAACAGCAGTATACTGTAGGTAGGGGCAAAATGACTAGACAACAGGATAGATAGACAGTAGCAGCAGTATACTGTAGGTAGGGGTAACGTGACTAGGTAACAGGGTAGATAGACAGTAACAGCAGAATACTGTAGGTAGGGGTAAAGTGACTAGGTAACAGGATAGATAGACAGAAACAGCAGTATACTGTAGGTAGGGGTAAAATGACTAGACAACAGGATAGATAGACAGTAGCAGCAGTATACTGTAGGTAGGGGTAAAGTGACTAGGTAACAGGATAGACAGACAGTAACAGCAGTATACTGTAGGTAGGGGTAAAGTGACTTGGTAACAGGGTAGATAGACAGTAGCAGCAGTATACTGTAGGTAGGGGTAAAGTGACTAGGTAACAGGGTAGATAGACAGTAGCAGCAGTATACTGTAGGTAGGGGTAAAGTGACTAGGTAACAGGGTAGATAGACAGTAACAGCAGAATACTGTAGGTAGGGGTAAAGTGACTAGGTAACAGGGTAGATAGACAGTAACAGCAGAATACTGTAGGTAGGGGTAAAGTGACTAGGTAACAGGATAGACAGACAGTAACAGCAGTATACTGTAGGTAGGGGTAAAGTGACTAGGTAACAGGGTAGATAGACAGTAACAGCAGTATACTGTAGGTAGGGGTAAAGTGACTAGGTAACAGGATAGATAATAGACAGTAACAGCAGTATACTGTAGGTAGGGGTAAAGTGACTAGGTAACAGGATAGATAATAGACAGTAACAGCAGTATACTGTAGGTAGGGGTAAAGTGACTAGGTAACAGGATAGACAGACAGTAACAGCAGTATACTGTAGGTAGGGGTAAAGTGACTAGGTAACAGGGTAGATAGACAGTAACAGCAGTATACTGTAGGTAGGGGTAAAGTGACTAGGTAACAGGATAGACAGACAGTAACAGCAGTATACTGTAGGTAGGGGTAAAGTGACTAGGTAACAGGGTAGATAGACAGTAACAGCAGAATACTGTAGGTAGGGGTAAAGTGACTAGGTAACAGGATAGATAGACAGTAGCAGCAGTATACTGTAGGTAGGGGTAAAGTGACGTGACTCGGTATCAGGATAGATTGACAGTAACAGCAGTATACTGTAGGTAGGGGCAAAATGACTAGACAACAGGATAGATAGACAGTAGCAGCAGTATACTGTAGGTAGGGGTAAAGTGACTTGGTAACAGGATAGATACACAGTGGCAGCAGTATACTGTAGGTAGGGGTAAAGTGACTAGGTAACAGGATAGAAAATAGACAGTAACAGCAGTATACTGTAGGTAGGGGTAAAGTGACTAGTTAACAGGATAGATAATAGACAGTAACAGCAGTATACTGTAGGTAGGGGTAAAGTGACTTGGTAACAGGATAGATACACAGTGGCAGCAGTATACTGTAGGTAGGGGTAAAGTGACTAGGTAACATGATAGACAGACAGTAACAGCAGTATACTGTAGGTAGGGGTAAAGTGACTAGGTAACAGGGTAGATAGACAGTAGCAGCAGTATACTGTAGGTAGGGGTAAAGTGACTAGGTAACAGGATAGACAGACAGTAACAGCAGTATACTGTAGGTAGGGGTAAAGTGACTAGGTAACAGGATAGATAATAGACAGTAACAGCAGTATACTGTAGGTAGGGGTAAAGTGACTAGGTAACAGGATAGATAATAGACAGTAACAGCAGTATACTGTAGGTAGGGGTAAAGTGACTAGGTAACAGGATAGACAGACAGTAACAGCAGTATACTGTAGGTAGGGGTAAAGTGACTAGGTAACAGGGTAGATAGACAGTAACAGCAGTATACTGTAGGTAGGGGTAAAGTGACTAGGTAACAGGATAGACAGACAGTAACAGCAGTATACTGTAGGTAGGGGTAAAGTGACTAGGTAACAGGGTAGATAGACAGTAACAGCAGAATACTGTAGGTAGGGGTAAAGTGACTAAGTAACAGGATAGATAGACAGTAGCAGCAGTATACTGTAGGTAGGGGTAAAGTGACGTGACTCGGTATCAGGATAGATTGACAGTAACAGCATTATACTGTAGGTAGGGGCAAAATGACTAGACAACAGGATAGATAGACAGTAGCAGCAGTATACTGTAGGTAGGGGTAAAATGACTAGACAACAGGATAGATAGACAGTAGCAGCAGTATACTGTAGGTAGGGGTAAAATGACTAGACAACAGGATAGATAGACAGTAGCAGCAGTATACTGTAGGTAGGGGTAAAGTGACTAGACAACAGGATAGATAGACAGTAGCAGCAGTATACTGTAGGTAGGGGTAAAGTGACTAGGTAACAGGATAGTTAGTAGACAGTAACAGCAGTATACTGTAGGTAGGGGTAAAGTGACTAGGTAACAGGATAGAAAATAGACAGTAACAGCAGTATACTGTAGGTAGGGGTAAAGTGACTAGTTAACAGGATAGATAATAGACAGTAACAGCAGTATACTGTAGGTAGGGGTAAAATGACTAGACAACAGGATAGATAGACAGTAGCAGCAGTATACTGTAGGTAGGGGTAAAGTGACTAGGTAACAGGATAGTTAGTAGACAGTAACAGCAGTATACTGTAGATAGGGGTAAAGTGACTAGGTAACAGGATAGTTAGTAGACAGTAACAGCAGTATACTGTAGATAGGGGTAAAGTGACTAGGTAACAGGATAGATAATAGACAGTAACAGCAGTATACTGTAGGTAGGGGTAAAGTGACTAGGTAACAGGATAGACAGACAGTAACAGCAGTATACTGTAGGTAGGGGTAAAGTGACTAGGTAACAGGGTAGATAGACAGTAACAGCAGTATACTGTAGGTAGGGGTAAAGTGACTAGGTAACAGGATAGACAGACAGTAACAGCAGTATACTGTAGGTAGGGGTAAAGTGACTAGGTAACAGGGTAGATAGACAGTAACAGCAGTATACTGTAGGTAGGGGTAAAGTGACTAGGTAACAGGGTAGATAGACAGTAACAGCAGTATACTGTAGGTAGGGGTAACGTGACTTGGTAACAGGATAGATACACAGTGGCAGCAGTATACTGTAGGTAGGGGTAAAGTGACGTGACTCGGTATCAGGATAGATTGACAGTAACAGCAGTATACTGTGGGTAGGGGTAAAGTGACTAGGTAACAGCATAGATAGACAGTAACAGCAGTATACTGTGGGTAGGGGTAAAATGACTACACAACAGGATAGATAATAGACAGTAACAGCAGTATACTGTAGGTAGGGGTAAAGTGACTAGTTAACAGGATAGATAATAGACAGTAACAACAGCATACTGTAGGTAGGGGTAAAGTGACTAGGTAACAGGGTAGATAGACAGTAACAGCAGTATACTGTAGGTAGGGGTACAGTGACTAGGTAACAGGATAGATAGACAGTAACAGCAGTATACTGTAGGTAGGGGTACAGTGACTAGGTAACAGGATAGATAGACAGTAGCAGCAGTATACTGTAGGTAGGGGTAAAGTGACGTGACTCGGTATCAGGATAGATTGACAGTAACAGCAGTATACTGTAGGTAGGGGCAAAATGACTAGACAACAGGATAGATAGACAGTAGCAGCAGTATACTGTAGGTAGGGGTAACGTGACTAGGTAACAGGATAGATACACAGTGGCAGCAGTATACTGTAGTTAGGGGTAAAGTGACTAGGTAACAGGATAGATAGACAGAAACAGCAGTATACTGTAGGTAGGGGTAAAATGACTAGACAACAGGATAGATAGACAGTAACAGCAGTATACTGTAGGTAGGGGTAAAGTGACTAGGTAACAGGATAGACAGACAGTAACAGCAGTATACTGTAGGTAGGGGTAAAGTGACTTGGTAACAGGGTAGATAGACAGTAGCAGCAGTATACTGTAGGTAGGGGTAAAGTGACTAGGTAACAGGGTAGATAGACAGTAGCAGCAGTATACTGTAGGTAGGGGTAAAGTGACTAGGTAACAGGGTAGATAGACAGTAACAGCAGAATACTGTAGGTAGGGGTAAAGTGACTAGGTAACAGGGTAGATAGACAGTAACAGCAGAATACTGTAGGTAGGGGTAAAGTGACTAGGTAACAGGATAGACAGACAGTAACAGCAGTATACTGTAGGTAGGGGTAAAGTGACTAGGTAACAGGGTAGATAGACAGTAACAGCAGTATACTGTAGGTAGGGGTAAAGTGACTAGGTAACAGGATAGATAATAGACAGTAACAGCAGTATACTGTAGGTAGGGGTAAAGTGACTAGGTAACAGGATAGATAATAGACAGTAACAGCAGTATACTGTAGGTAGGGGTAAAGTGACTAGGTAACAGGATAGACAGACAGTAACAGCAGTATACTGTAGGTAGGGGTAAAGTGACTAGGTAACAGGGTAGATAGACAGTAACAGCAGTATACTGTAGGTAGGGGTAAAGTGACTAGGTAACAGGATAGACAGACAGTAACAGCAGTATACTGTAGGTAGGGGTAAAGTGACTAGGTAACAGGGTAGATAGACAGTAACAGCAGAATACTGTAGGTAGGGGTAAAGTGACTAGGTAACAGGATAGATAGACAGTAGCAGCAGTATACTGTAGGTAGGGGTAAAGTGACGTGACTCGGTATCAGGATAGATTGACAGTAACAGCAGTATACTGTAGGTAGGGGCAAAATGACTAGACAACAGGATAGATAGACAGTAACAGCAGTATACTGTAGGTAGGGGTAAAGTGACTAGGTAACAGGGTAGATAGACAGTAGCAGCAGTATACTGTAGGTAGGGGTAAAGTGACTAGGTAACAGGGTAGATAGACAGTAACAGCAGAATACTGTAGGTAGGGGTAAAGTGACTAGGTAACAGGGTAGATAGACAGTAACAGCAGAATACTGTAGGTAGGGGTAAAGTGACTAGGTAACAGGATAGACAGACAGTAACAGCAGTATACTGTAGGTAGGGGTAAAGTGACTAGGTAACAGGGTAGATAGACAGTAACAGCAGTATACTGTAGGTAGGGGTAAAGTGACTAGGTAACAGGATAGATAATAGACAGTAACAGCAGTATACTGTAGGTAGGGGTAAAGTGACTAGGTAACAGGATAGATAATAGACAGTAACAGCAGTATACTGTAGGTAGGGGTAAAGTGACTAGGTAACAGGATAGACAGACAGTAACAGCAGTATACTGTAGGTAGGGGTAAAGTGACTAGGTAACAGGGTAGATAGACAGTAACAGCAGTATACTGTAGGTAGGGGTAAAGTGACTAGGTAACAGGATAGACAGACAGTAACAGCAGTATACTGTAGGTAGGGGTAAAGTGACTAGGTAACAGGGTAGATAGACAGTAACAGCAGAATACTGTAGGTAGGGGTAAAGTGACTAGGTAACAGGATAGATAGACAGTAGCAGCAGTATACTGTAGGTAGGGGTAAAGTGACGTGACTCGGTATCAGGATAGATTGACAGTAACAGCATTATACTGTAGGTAGGGGCAAAATGACTAGACAACAGGATAGATAGACAGTAGCAGCAGTATACTGTAGGTAGGGGTAAAGTGACTTGGTAACAGGATAGATACACAGTGGCAGCAGTATACTGTAGGTAGGGGTAAAGTGACTAGGTAACAGGATAGAAAATAGACAGTAACAGCAGTATACTGTAGGTAGGGGTAAAGTGACTAGTTAACAGGATAGATAATAGACAGTAACAGCAGTATACTGTAGGTAGGGGTAAAATGACTAGACAACAGGATAGATAGACAGTAGCAGCAGTATACTGTAGGTAGGGGTAAAGTGACTAGGTAACAGGATAGTTAGTAGACAGTAACAGCAGTATACTGTAGATAGGGGTAAAGTGACTAGGTAACAGGATAGTTAGTAGACAGTAACAGCAGTATACTGTAGATAGGGGTAAAGTGACTAGGTAACAGGATAGATAATAGACAGTAACAGCAGTATACTGTAGGTAGGGGTAAAGTGACTAGGTAACAGGATAGACAGACAGTAACAGCAGTATACTGTAGGTAGGGGTAAAGTGACTAGGTAACAGGGTAGATAGACAGTAACAGCAGTATACTGTAGGTAGGGGTAAAGTGACTAGGTAACAGGATAGACAGACAGTAACAGCAGTATACTGTAGGTAGGGGTAAAGTGACTAGGTAACAGGGTAGATAGACAGTAACAGCAGTATACTGTAGGTAGGGGTAAAGTGACTAGGTAACAGGGTAGATAGACAGTAACAGCAGTATACTGTAGGTAGGGGTAACGTGACTTGGTAACAGGATAGATACACAGTGGCAGCAGTATACTGTAGGTAGGGGTAACGTGACGTGACTCGGTATCAGGATAGATTGACAGTAACAGCAGTATACTGTAGGTAGGGGTAACGTGACTAGGTAACAGCATAGATAGACAGTAACAGCAGTATACTGTGGGTAGGGGTAAAATGACTACACAACAGGATAGATAATAGACAGTAACAGCAGTATACTGTAGGTAGGGGTAAAGTGACTAGTTAACAGGATAGATAATAGACAGTAACAACAGCATACTGTAGGTAGGGGTAAAGTGAATTGGTAACAGAATAGACAGACAGTAGCAGCAGTATACTGTAGGTAGGGGTAACGTGACGAGGTAACAGCATAGATAGACAGTAACAGCAGTATACTGTAGGTAGGGGTAAAGTGACTAGGTAACAGGGTAGATAGACAGTAACAGCAGTATACTGTAGGTAGGGGTAAAGTGACTAGGTAACAGGATAGATAGACAGTAGCAGCAGTATACTGTAGGTAGGGGTAAAGTGACTAGGTAACAGGGTAGATAGACAGTAACAGCAGTATACTGTAGGTAGGGGTAAAGTGACTAGGTAACAGGATAGATAGACAGTAGCAGCAGTATACTGTAGGTAGGGGTAAAGTGACGTGACTCGGTATCAGGATAGATTGACAGTAACAGCAGTGTACTGTAGGTAGGGGTAAAATGACTAGACAACAGGATAGATAGACAGTAGCAGCAGTATGCTGTAGGTAGGGGCAAAATGACTAGACAACAGGATAGATAGACAGTAGCAGCAGTATACTGTAGGTAGGGGCAAAATGACTAGACAACAGGATAGATAGACAGTAGCAGCAGTATGCTGTAGGTAGGGGTAAAGTGACTAGGTAACAGGATATATAGACAGTAGCAGCAGTATACTGTAGGTAGGGGCAAAATGACTAGACAACAGGATAGATAGACTGTAGCAGCAGTATGCTGTAGGTAGGGGTAAAGTGACTAGGTAACAGGATAGATAATAGACAGTAACAGCAGTATACTGTAGATAGGGGTAAAGTGACTAGACAACAGGATAGATAGACAGTAGCAGCAGTATGCTGTAGGTAGGGGAAAAGTGACTAGGTAACAGGATAGATAATAGACAGTAACAGCAGTATACTGTGGGTAGGGGTAAAGTGACTTGGTAACAGGATAGACAGACAGTAGCAGCAGTATACTGTAGGTAGGTGTAACGTGACGAGGTAACAGCATAGATAGACAGTAACAGCAGTATACTGTAGGTAGCTGTAACGTGACTAGGTAACAGGATAGATAGACAGTAGCAGCAGTATGCTGTAGGTAGGGGTAAAGTGACTAGGTAACAGGATAGATAGACAGTAGCAGCAGTATACTGTGGGTAGGGGTAAAATGACTAGACAACAGGATAGATAGACAGTAGCAGCAGTATACTGTAGATAGGGGTAAAGTAACTTGGTAACAGGATAGATAGACAGTAGCAGCAGTATACTGTAGATAGGGGTAAAGTGACTAGGGAACAGGATAGATAATAGACAGTAACAGCAGTATACTGTAGGTAGGGGTAAAGTGACTAGGTAACAGGATAGATAGTAGACAGTAACAGCAGTATACTGTAGATAGGGGTAAAGTGACTAGGTAACAGGATAGATAGACAGTAACAGCAGTATACTGTAGATAGGGGTAAAGTGACTAGGGAACAGGATAGATAATAGACAGTAACAGCAGTATACTGTAGGTAGGAGTAAAGTGACTAGGTAACAGGATAGATAGACAGTAACAGCAGTATACTGTAGGTAGGGGTAAAGTTACGTGACTAGGTAACAGGATATATAGACAGTAACAGCAGTATACTGTAGGTAGGGGTAAAGTGACTAGGTAACAGGATAGATAATAGACAGTAACAGCAGTATACTGTAGGTAGGGGTAACGTGAATAGACAACAGGATAGATAAAAGACAGTAACAGCAGTATACTGTAGGTAGGGGTAAAGTGACTTGGTAACAGGATAGACAGACAGTAGCAGCAGTATGATGTAGGTAGGTGTAACGTCACGAGGTAACAGCATAGATAGACAGTAACAGCAGTATACTGTAGGTAGCTGTAACGTGACTAGGTAACAGGATAGATACACAGTAACAGCAGTATACTGTAGGTAGGGGTAAAGTGACTAGGTAACAGTATAGACAGACAGTAACAGCAGTATACTGTAGGTAGGGGTAAAGTGACTTGGTAACAGGATAGATACACAGTGGCAGCAGTATACTGTAGGTAGGGGTAAAGTGACGTGACTCGATATCAGGATAGATTGACAGTAACAGCAGTATACTGTAGGTAGGGGCAAAATGACTAGACAACAGGATAGATAGACAGTAGCAGCAGTATACTGTAGGTAGGGGTAAAGTGACTAGGTAACAGGATAGATAATAGACAGTAACAGCAGTATACTGTAGGTAGGGGTAAAGTGACTAGGTAACAGGATAGATAGACAGTAACAGCAGTATACTGTAGGTAGGGGTAAAGTGACTAGGTAACAGGATAGATAATAGACAGTAACAGCAGTATACTGTAGGTAGGGGTAAAGTGACTAGGTAACAGGATAGTTAGTAGACAGTAACAGCAGTATACTGTAGATAGGGGTAAAGTGACTAGGTAACAGGATAGATAATAGACAGTAACAGCAGTATACTGTAGGTAGGGGTAAAGTGACTAGGTAACAGGATAGTTAGTAGACAGTAACAGCAGTATACTGTAGATAGGGGTAAAGTGACTAGGTAACAGGATAGATAACAGACAGTAACAGCAGTATACTGTGGGTAGGGGTAAAATGACTAGGTAACAGGATAGTTAGTAGACAGTAACAGCAGTATACTGTAGATAGGGGTAAAGTGACTAGGTAACAGGATAGATAATAGACAGTAACAGCAGTATACTGTAGGTAGGGGTAAAGTGACTAGGTAACAGGATAGACAGACAGTAACAGCAGTATACTGTAGGTAGGGGTAAAGTGACTAGGTAACAGGGTAGATAGACAGTAACAGCAGTA
Organism: Oncorhynchus masou masou; assembly: GCF_036934945.1. Taxonomy (NCBI): domain Eukaryota; kingdom Metazoa; phylum Chordata; class Actinopteri; order Salmoniformes; family Salmonidae; genus Oncorhynchus; species Oncorhynchus masou. Next base: position 33,454,012 of record NC_088227.1, on the reverse strand, counting down.
TACTGTAGGTAGGGGTAAAGTGACTAGGTAACAGGATAGACAGACAGTAACAGCAGTATACTGTAGGTAGGGGTAAAGTGACTAGGTAACAGGGTAGATAGACAGTAACAGCAGTATACTGTAGGTAGGGGTAAAGTGACTAGGTAACAGGATAGATAGACAGTAGCAGCAGTATACTGTAGGTAGGGGTAAAGTGACGTGACTCGGTATCAGGATAGATTGACAGTAACAGCAGTATACTGTAGGTAGGGGTAAAGTGACTAGGTAACAGGATAGATAGACAGTAGCAGCAGTATACTGTAGGTAGGGGTAAAGTGACGTGACTCGGTATCAGGATAGATAGACAGTAACAGCAGTATACTGTAGGTAGGGGTAACGTGACTAGGTAACAGCATAGATAGACAGTAACAGCAGTATACTGTGGGTAGGGGTAAAATGACTACACAACAGGATAGATAATAGACAGTAACAGCAGTATACTGTAGGTAGGGGTAAAGTGACTAGTTAACAGGATAGATAATAGACAGTAACAACAGCATACTGTAGGTAGGGGTAAAGTGAATTGGTAACAGGATAGATAGACAGTAGCAGCAGTATACTGTAGATAGGGGTAAAGTGACTAGGTAACAGGATAGATAGACAGTAACAGCAGTATACTGTAGGTAGGGGTAAAGTGACTAGGTAACAGGATAGATAGTAGACAGTAACAGCAGTATACTGTAGATAGGGGTAAAGTGACTAGGTAACAGGATAGATAGACAGTAACAGCAGTATACTGTAGGTAGGGGTAAAGTGACGTGACTCGGTATCAGGATAGATTGACAGTAACAGCAGTATACTGTGGGTAGGGGTAACGTGACGAGGTAACAGCATAGATAGACAGTAACAGCAGTATACTGTGGGTAGGGGTAAAATGACTAGACAACAGGATAGATAGACAGTAGCAGCAGTATACTGTAGATAGGGGTAAAGTGACTAGGTAACAGGATAGATAGACAGTAACAGCAGTATACTGTAGATAGGGGTAAAGTGACTAGGTAACAGGATAGATAGTAGACAGTAACAGCAGTATACTGTAGATAGGGGTAAAGTGACTCGGTAACAGGATAGATAGACAGTAACAGCAGTATACTGTAGGTAGGGGTAAAGTGACTAGGTAACAGGATAGATAGTAGACAGTAACAGCAGTATACTGTAGATAGGGGTAAAGTGACTAGGTAACAGGATAGATAATAGACAGTAACAGCAGTATACTGTAGGTAGGGGTAAAGTGACTAGGTAACAGGATAGACAGACAGTAACAGCAGTATACTGTAGGTAGGGGTAAAGTGACTAGGTAACAGGGTAGATAGACAGTAACAGCAGTATACTGTAGGTAGGGGTAAAGTGACTAGGTAACAGGATAGACAGACAGTAACAGCAGTATACTGTAGGTAGGGGTAAAGTGACTAGGTAACAGGGTAGATAGACAGTAACAGCAGTATACTGTAGGTAGGGGTAAAGTGACTAGGTAACAGGATAGATAGACAGTAGCAGCAGTATACTGTAGGTAGGGGTAAAGTGACGTGACTCGGTATCAGGATAGATTGACAGTAACAGCAGTATACTGTAGGTAGGGGCAAAATGACTAGACAACAGGATAGATAGACAGTAGCAGCAGTATACTGTAGGTAGGGGTAAAGTGACTTGGTAACAGGAAAGATAATAGACAGTAACAGCAGTATACTGTAGGTAGGGGTAAAGTGACTAGGTAACAGGATAGTTAGTAGACAGTAACAGCAGTATACTGTAGATAGGGGTAAAGTGACTAGGTAACAGGATAGATAATAGACAGTAACAGCAGTATACTGTAGGTAGGGGTAAAGTGACTAGGTAACAGGATAGTTAGTAGACAGTAACAGCAGTATACTGTAGATAGGGGTAAAGTGACTAGGTAACAGGATAGATAATAGACAGTAACAGCAGTATACTGTAGGTAGGGGTAAAGTGACTAGGTAACAGGATAGACAGACAGTAACAGCAGTATACTGTAGGTAGGGGTAAAGTGACTAGGTAACAGGGTAGATAGACAGTAACAGCAGTATACTGTAGGTAGGGGTAAAGTGACTAGGTAACAGGATAGACAGACAGTAACAGCAGTATACTGTAGGTAGGGGTAAAGTGACTAGGTAACAGGGTAGATAGACAGTAACAGCAGTATACTGTAGGTAGGGGTAAAGTGACTAGGTAACAGGATAGATAGACAGTAGCAGCAGTATACTGTAGGTAGGGGTAAAGTGACGTGACTCGGTATCAGGATAGATTGACAGTAACAGCAGTATACTGTGGGTAGGGGTAAAGTGACTACACAACAGGATAGATAATAGACAGTAACAGCAGTATACTGTAGGTAGGGGTAAAGTGACTAGTTAACAGGATAGATAATAGACAGTAACAACAGCATACTGTAGGTAGGGGTAAAGTGAATTGGTAACAGGATAGATAGACAGTAGCAGCAGTATACTGTAGATAGGGGTAAAGTGACTAGGTAACAGGATAGATAGTAGACAGTAACAGCAGTATACTGTAGATAGGGGTAAAGTGACTAGGTAACAGGATAGATAGACAGTAACAGCAGTATACTGTAGATAGGGGTAAAGTGACTAGGTAACAGGATAGATAGTAGACAGTAACAGCAGTATACTGTAGATAGGGGTAAAGTGACTCGGTAACAGGATAGACAGACAGTAACAGCAGTATACTGTAGGTAGGGGTAAAGTGACTAGGTAACAGGGTAGATAGACAGTAACAGCAGTATACTGTAGGTAGGGGTAAAGTGACTAGGTAACAGGATAGACAGACAGTAACAGCAGTATACTGTAGGTAGGGGTAAAGTGACTAGGTAACAGGGTAGATAGACAGTAACAGCAGTATACTGTAGGTAGGGGTAAAGTGACTAGGTAACAGGATAGATAGACAGTAGCAGCAGTATACTGTAGGTAGGGGTAAAGTGACGTGACTCGGTATCAGGATAGATTGACAGTAACAGCAGTATACTGTAGGTAGGGGCAAAATGACTAGACAACAGGATAGATAGACAGTAGCAGCAGTATACTGTAGGTAGGGGTAAAGTGACTTGGTAACAGGAAAGATAATAGACAGTAACAGCAGTATACTGTAGGTAGGGGTAAAGTGACTAGGTAACAGGATAGTTAGTAGACAGTAACAGCAGTATACTGTAGATAGGGGTAAAGTGACTAGGTAACAGGATAGATAATAGACAGTAACAGCAGTATACTGTAGGTAGGGGTAAAGTGACTAGGTAACAGGATAGTTAGTAGACAGTAACAGCAGTATACTGTAGATAGGGGTAAAGTGACTAGGTAACAGGATAGATAACAGACAGTAACAGCAGTATACTGTGGGTAGGGGTAAAATGACTAGGTAACAGGATAGTTAGTAGACAGTAACAGCAGTATACTGTAGATAGGGGTAAAGTGACTAGGTAACAGGATAGATAATAGACAGTAACAGCAGTATACTGTAGGTAGGGGTAAAGTGACTAGGTAACAGGATAGACAGACAGTAACAGCAGTATACTGTAGGTAGGGGTAAAGTGACTAGGTAACAGGGTAGATAGACAGTAACAGCAGTATACTGTAGGTAGGGGTAAAGTGACTAGGTAACAGGATAGACAGACAGTAACAGCAGTATACTGTAGGTAGGGGTAAAGTGACTAGGTAACAGGGTAGATAGACAGTAACAGCAGTATACTGTAGGTAGGGGTAAAGTGACTAGGTAACAGGATAGATAGACAGTAGCAGCAGTATACTGTAGGTAGGGGTAAAGTGACGTGACTCGGTATCAGGATAGATAGACAGTAACAGCAGTATACTGTGGGTAGGGGTAAAATGACTACACAACAGGATAGATAATAGACAGTAACAGCAGTATACTGTAGGTAGGGGTAAAGTGACTAGTTAACAGGATAGATAATAGACAGTAACAACAGCATACTGTAGGTAGGGGTAAAGTGAATTGGTAACAGGATAGATAGACAGTAGCAGCAGTATACTGTAGATAGGGGTAAAGTGACTAGGTAACAGGATAGATAGTAGACAGTAACAGCAGTATACTGTAGATAGGGGTAAAGTGACTAGGTAACAGGATAGATAGACAGTAACAGCAGTATACTGTAGATAGGGGTAAAGTGACTAGGTAACAGGATAGATAGTAGACAGTAACAGCAGTATACTGTAGATAGGGGTAAAGTGACTCGGTAACAGGATAGATAGTAGACAGTAACAGCAGTATACTGTGGGTAGGGGTAACGTGACGAGGTAACAGGATAGATAGACAGTAACAGCAGTATACTGTAGGTAGGGGTAAAGTGACTAGGTAACAGGATAGATAGTAGACAGTAACAGCAGTATACTGTGGGTAGGGGTAACGTGACGAGGTAACAGGATAGATAGACAGTAACAGCAGTATACTGTAGGTAGGGGTAAAGTGACTAGGTAACAGGATAGATAGTAGACAGTAACAGCAGTATACTGTAGATAGGGGTAAAGTGACTAGGTAACAGGATAGATAGACAGTAACAGCAGTATACTGTAGATAGGGGTAAAGTGACTCGGTAACAGGATAGATAGTAGACAGTAACAGCAGTATACTGTAGGTAGGGGTAAAGTGACTAGGTAACAGGATAGATAGTAGACAGTAACAGCAGTATACTGTAGATAGGGGTAAAGTGACTAGGTAACAGGATAGATAGACAGTAACAGCAGTATACTGTAGGTAGGGGTAAAGTGACTAGGTAACAGGATAGACAGACAGTAACAGCAGTATACTGTAGGTAGGGGTAAAGTGACTAGGTAACAGGGTAGATAGACAGTAACAGCAGTATACTGTAGGTAGGGGTAAAGTGACTAGGTAACAGGATAGATAGACAGTAGCAGCAGTATACTGTAGGTAGGGGTAAAGTGACGTGACTCGGTATCAGGATAGATTGACAGTAACAGCAGTGTACTGTAGGTAGGGGTAAAGTGACGTGACTCGGTATCAGGATAGATTGACAGTAACAGCAGTATACTGTAGGTAGGGGTAAAGTGACTAGGTAACAGGATAGACAGACAGTAACAGCAGTATACTGTAGGTAGGGGTAAAGTGACTAGGTAACAGGGTAGATAGACAGTAACAGCAGTATACTGTAGGTAGGGGTAAAGTGACTAGGTAACAGGATAGACAGACAGTAACAGCAGTATACTGTAGGTAGGGGTAAAGTGACTAGGTAACAGGGTAGATAGACAGTAACAGCAGTATACTGTAGGTAGGGGTAAAGTGACTAGGTAACAGGATAGATAGACAGTAGCAGCAGTATACTGTAGGTAGGGGTAAAGTGACGTGACTCGGTATCAGGATAGATAGACAGTAACAGCAGTATACTGTGGGTAGGGGTAAAATGACTACACAACAGGATAGATAATAGACAGTAACAGCAGTATACTGTAGGTAGGGGTAAAGTGACTAGTTAACAGGATAGATAATAGACAGTAACAACAGCATACTGTAGGTAGGGGTAAAGTGAATTGGTAACAGGATAGATAGACAGTAGCAGCAGTATACTGTAGATAGGGGTAAAGTGACTAGGTAACAGGATAGATAGTAGACAGTAACAGCAGTATACTGTAGATAGGGGTAAAGTGACTAGGTAACAGGATAGATAGACAGTAACAGCAGTATACTGTAGATAGGGGTAAAGTGACTAGGTAACAGGATAGATAGTAGACAGTAACAGCAGTATACTGTAGATAGGGGTAAAGTGACTCGGTAACAGGATAGATAGTAGACAGTAACAGCAGTATACTGTGGGTAGGGGTAACGTGACGAGGTAACAGGATAGATAGACAGTAACAGCAGTATACTGTAGGTAGGGGTAAAGTGACTAGGTAACAGGATAGATAGTAGACAGTAACAGCAGTATACTGTGGGTAGGGGTAACGTGACGAGGTAACAGGATAGATAGACAGTAACAGCAGTATACTGTAGGTAGGGGTAAAGTGACTAGGTAACAGGATAGATAGTAGACAGTAACAGCAGTATACTGTAGATAGGGGTAAAGTGACTAGGTAACAGGATAGATAGACAGTAACAGCAGTATACTGTAGATAGGGGTAAAGTGACTCGGTAACAGGATAGATAGTAGACAGTAACAGCAGTATACTGTAGGTAGGGGTAAAGTGACTAGGTAACAGGATAGATAGTAGACAGTAACAGCAGTATACTGTAGATAGGGGTAAAGTGACTAGGTAACAGGATAGATAGACAGTAACAGCAGTATACTGTAGGTAGGGGTAAAGTGACTAGGTAACAGGATAGACAGACAGTAACAGCAGTATACTGTAGGTAGGGGTAAAGTGACTAGGTAACAGGGTAGATAGACAGTAACAGCAGTATACTGTAGGTAGGGGTAAAGTGACTAGGTAACAGGATAGATAGACAGTAGCAGCAGTATACTGTAGGTAGGGGTAAAGTGACGTGACTCGGTATCAGGATAGATTGACAGTAACAGCAGTGTACTGTAGGTAGGGGTAAAGTGACGTGACTCGGTATCAGGATAGATTGACAGTAACAGCAGTATACTGTAGGTAGGGGTAAAGTGACTTGGTAACAGGATAGACAGACAGTAGCAGCAGTATACTGTAGGTAGGGGTAAAGTGACTTGGTAACAGGATAGACAGACAGTAGCAGCAGTATACTGTAGGTAGGGGTAAAGTTACGTGACTAGGTAACAGGATATATAGACAGTAACAGCAGTATACTGTAGGTAGGGGTAACGTGACGAGGTAACAGCATAGATAGACAGTAACAGCAGTATACTGTGGGTAGGGGTAAAATGACTAGACAACAGGATAGATAGACAGTAGCAGCAGTATACTGTAGGTAGGGGTAAAGTAACTTGGTAACAGGATAGATAGACAGTAGCAGCAGTATACTGTAGATAGGGGTAAAGTGACTAGGTAACAGGATAGATAGTAGACAGTAACAGCAGTATACTGTAGATAGGGGTAAAGTGACTAGGTAACAGGATAGATAGTAGACAGTAACAGCAGTATACTGTAGATAGGGGTAAAGTGACTAGGTAACAGGATAGATAGACAGTAACAGCAGTATACTGTAGATAGGGGTAAAGTGACTAGGTAACAGGATAGATAGACAGTAACAGCAGTATACTGTAGATAGGGGTAAAGTGACTAGGGAACAGGATAGATAATAGACAGTAACAGCAGTATACTGTAGGTAGGGGTAAAGTGACTAGGTAACAGGATAGATAGTAGACAGTAACAGCAGTATACTGTAGATAGGGGTAAAGTGACTAGGTAACAGGATAGATAGACAGTAACAGCAGTATACTGTAGGTAGGGGTAAAGTTACGTGACTAGGTAACAGGATATATAGACAGTAACAGCAGTATACTGTAGATAGGGGTAAAGTGACTAGGTAACAGGATAGATAGACAGTAACAGCAGTATACTGTAGGTAGGGGTAAAGTTACGTGACTAGGTAACAGGATATATAGACAGTAACAGCAGTATACTGTAGGTAGGGGTAAAGTGACTAGGTAACAGGATAGATAATAGACAGTAACAGCAGTATACTGTAGGTAGGGGTAACGTGACTAGACAACAGGATAGATAAAAGGCAGTAACAGCAGTATACTGTAGGTAGGGGTAAAGTGACTTGGTAACAGGATAGACAGACAGTAGCAGCAGTATGATGTAGGTAGGTGTAACGTCACGAGGTAACAGCATAGATAGACAGTAACAGCAGTATACTGTAGGTAGGTGTAACGTGACTAGGTAACAGGATAGATACACAGTAACAGCAGTATACTGTAGGTAGGGGTAAAGTGACTAGGTAACAGTATAGACAGACAGTAACAGCAGTATACTGTAGGTAGGGGTAAAGTGACGTGACTAGGTAACAGGATATATAGACAGTAACAGCAGTATACTGTAGGTAGGGGTAAAGTGACTTGGTAACAGGATAGATACACAGTAGCAGCAGTATACTGTAGGTAGGGGTAAAGTGACGTGACTCGGTATCAGGATAGATTGACAGTAACAGCAGTATACTGTAGGTAGGGGCAAAATGACTAGACAACAGGATAGATAGACAGTAGCAGCAGTATACTGTAGGTAGGGGTAAAGTGACGTGACTCGGTATCAGGATAGATTGACAGTAACAGCAGTATACTGTGGGTAGGGGTAAAGTGACTAGGTAACAGGATAGATAGACAGTAACAGCAGTATACTGTAGGTAGGGGTAAAGTGACTAGGTAACAGGATAGATAGTAGACAGTAACAGCAGTATACTGTAGATAGGGGTAAAGTGACTCGGTAACAGGATAGATAGACAGTAACAGCAGTATACTGTAGGTAGGGGTAAAGTAACTTGGTAACAGGATAGATAGACAGTAACAGCAGTATACTGTAGGTAGGGGTAAAGTGACTAGGTAACAGGATAGATAGTAGACAGTAACAGCAGTATACTGTAGATAGGGGTAAAGTGACTCGGTAACAGGATAGATAGACAGTAACAGCAGTATACTGTAGGTAGGGGTAAAGTGACTAGGTAACAGGATAGATAGTAGACAGTAACAGCAGTATACTGTAGATAGGGGTAAAGTGACTAGGTAACAGGATAGATAGACAGTAACAGCAGTATACTGTAGGTAGGGGTAAAATGACTAGACAACAGGATAGATAGACAGTAGCAGCAGTATACTGTAGGTAGGGGTAAAGTGACTAGGTAACAGGGTAGATAGACAGTAACAGCAGTATACTGTAGGTAGGGGTAAAGTGACTAGGTAACAGTATAGACAGACAGTAACAGCAGTATACTGTAGGTAGGGGTAAAGTGACGTGACTAGGTAACAGGATATATAGACAGTAACAGCAGTATACTGTAGGTAGGGGTAAAGTGACTTGGTAACAGGATAGATACACAGTAGCAGCAGTATACTGTAGGTAGGGTCAAAATGACTAGACAACAGGATAGATAGACAGTAACAGCAGTATACTGTAGGTAGGGGTAAAGTGACTAGGTAACAGTATAGACAGACAGTAACAGCAGTATACTGTAGGTAGGGGTAAAGTGACGTGACTAGGTAACAGGATATATAGACAGTAACAGCAGTATACTGTAGGTAGGGGTAAAGTGACTAGGTAACAGGATATATAGACAGTAACAGCAGTATACTGTAGGTAGGGGTAAAGTGACTTGGTAACAGGATAGATACACAGTAGCAGCAGTATACTGTAGGTAGGGGTAAAGTGACGTGACTAGGTAACAGGATATATAGACAGTAGCAGCAGTATACTGTAGGTAGGGGTAAAGTGACTAGGTAACAGGGTAGATAGACAGTAACAGCAGTATACTGTAGGTAGGGGTAACGTGACTAGACAACAGGATAGATAAAAGACAGTAACAGCAGTATACTGTGGGTAGGGGTAAAGTGACTTGGTAACAGGATAGACAGACAGTAGCAGCAGTATGATGTAGGTAGGTGTAACGTCACGAGGTAACAGCATAGATAGACAGTAACAGCAGTATACTGTAGGTAGGTGTAACGTGACTAGGTAACAGGATAGATACACAGTAACAGCAGTATACTGTAGGTAGGGGTAAAGTGACTAGGTAACAGTATAGACAGACAGTAACAGCAGTATACTGTAGGTAGGGGTAAAGTGACTTGGTAACAGGATAGATAGACAGTAACAGCAGTATACTGTAGGTAGGGGTAAAGTGACGTGACTAGGTAACAGGATATATAGACAGTAACAGCAGTATACTGTAGGTAGGGGTAAAGTGACTTGGTAACAGGATAGATACACAGTAGCAGCAGTATACTGTAGGTAGGGGTAAAGTGACTAGGTAACAGGATAGATAGACAGTAGCAGCAGTATACTGTAGGTAGGGGTAAAGTGACGTGACTCGGTATCAGGATAGATTGACAGTAACAGCAGTATACTGTGGGTAGGGGTAACGTGACGAGGTAACAGCATAGATAGACAGTAACAGCAGTATACTGTAGATAGGGGTAAAGTGACTAGGTAACAGGATAGATAGTAGACAGTAACAGCAGTATACTGTAGATAGGGGTAAAGTGACTCGGTAACAGGATAGATAGACAGTAACAGCAGTATACTGTAGGTAGGGGTAAAGTGACTAGGTAACAGGATAGATAGTAGACAGTAACAGCAGTATACTGTAGGTAGGGTCAAAATGACTAGACAACAGGATAGATAGACAGTAGCAGCAGTATACTGTAGGTAGGGGTAAAGTGACTAGGTAACAGGGTAGATAGACAGTAACAGCAGTATACTGTAGGTAGGGTCAAAATGACTAGACAACAGGATAGATAGACAGTAGCAGCAGTATACTGTAGGTAGGGGTAAAGTGACTAGGTAACAGGGTAGATAGACAGTAACAGCAGTATACTGTAGGTAGGGGTAAAGTGACTAGGTAACAGGATAGATAGACAGTAGCAGCAGTATACTGTAGGTAGGGGTAAAGTGACGTGACTCGGTATCAGGATAGATTGACAGTAACAGCAGTATACTGTAGGTAGGGGTAAAGTGACTAGGTAACAGGATAGATAGTAGACAGTAACAGCAGTATACTGTAGATAGGGGTAAAGTGACTAGGTAACAGGATAGATAGTAGACAGTAACAGCAGTATACTGTAGATAGGGGTAAAGTGACTAGGTAACAGGATAGATAGACAGTAACAGCAGTATACTGTAGGTAGGTGTAACGTGACTAGGTAACAGTATAGACAGACAGTAACAGCAGTATACTGTAGGTAGGGGTAAAGTGACGTGACTAGGTAACAGGATATATAGACAGTAACAGCAGTATACTGTAGGTAGGGGTAAAGTGACTTGGTAACAGGATAGATACACAGTAGCAGCAGTATACTGTAGGTAGGGATAAAGTGACTCGACAACAGGATAGATAGACATTAACAGCAGTATACTGTAGGTAGGGTTAATGTGACTAGGTAACAGGATATATAGACAGTAACAGCAGTATACTGTAGGTAGGGGTAAAGTGACTCGACAACAGGATAGATAATAGACATTAACAGCAGTATACTGTAGGTAGGGTTAATGTGACTAGGTAACAGGATAGATAGACAGTAACAGCAGTATACTGTAGGTATGGGTAACGTGACTAGGTAACAGTATAGACAGACAGTAACAGCAGTATACTGTAGGTAGGGGTAAAGTGACTCGACAACAAGATAGATAATAGACATTAACAGCAGTATACTGTAGATAGGGGTAAAGTGACTAGACAACAGGATAGATAATAGACAGTAACAGCAGTATACTGTAGGTAGGGGTAACGTGACTAGACAACAGGATAGATAAAAGACAGTAACAGCAGTATACTGTAGGTAGGGGTAAAGTGACTAGGTAACAGGATAGATAGACAGTAACAGCAGTATACTGTAGGTAGGGGTAACATGACTAGGTAACATGATAGATAATAGACAGTAACAGCAGTATACTGTAGGTAGGGGTAAAGTGACGTGACTCGGTATCAGGATAGATTGACAGTAACAGCAGTATACTGTAGGTAGGGGTAAAATGACTAGACAACAGGATAGATTGACAGTAACAGCAGTATACTGTAGGTAGGGGTAAAGTGACGTGACTCGGTATCAGGATAGATTGACAGTAACAGCAGTATACTGTAGGTAGGGGTAAAATGACTAGACAACAGGATAGATTGACAGTAACAGCAGTATACTGTAGGTAGGGGTAAAGTGACTTGGTAACAGGATAGATACACAGTGGCAGCAGTATACTGTAGGTAGGGGTAAAGTGACTAGACAACAGGATAGATAGACAGAAACAGCAGTATACTGTAGGTAGGGGTAAAATGACTAGACAACAGGATAGATAGACAGAAACAGCAGTATACTGTAGGTAGGGGTAAAGTGACTCGACAACAGGATAGATAGACAGTAACAGCAGTATACTGTAGGTATGGTTAACGTGACTAGGTAACAGTATAGACAGACAGTAACAGCACTATACTGTAGGTAGGGGTAAAGTGACTAGACAACAGGATAGATAATAGACAGTAACAGCAGTATACTGTAGGTAGGGGTAAAGTGACTAGGTAACAGTATAGACAGCCAGTAACAGCAGTATACTGTAGGTAGGTGTAACGTGACGAGGTAACAGCATAGATAGAGAGTAACAGCAGTATACTGTAGGTAGGGGTAAAATGACGTGACTCGGTACCAGGATATATAGACAGTAACAGCAGTATACTGTAGGTAGGGGTAACGTGACGAGGTAACAGGATAGATAATAGACAGTAACAGCAGTATACTGTAGGTAGGGGTAACGTGACTAGGGAACAGGATAGATAATAGACAGTAACAGCAGTATACTGTATGTAGGGGTAAAGTGACTTGGTAACAGGATAGACAGACAGTAGCAGCAGTATACTGTAGGTAGGGGTAAAGTGACTCGGTAACAGGATAGACAGACAGTAACAGCAGTATACTGTAGATAGGGGTAAAGTGACGTGACTAGGTAACAGGATATATAGACAGTAACAGCAGTATACTGTAGGTAGGGGTAAAGTGACTTGGTAACAGGATAGACAGACATTAACAGCAGTATACTGTAGGTAGGGTTAATGTGACTAGGTAACAGGATATATAGACAGTAACAGCAGTATACTGTAGGTAGGGTTAATGTGACTAGGTAACAGGATATATAGACAGTAACAGCAGTATACTGTAGGTAGGGGTAAAGTGACTTGGTAACAGGATAGATAGACAGAAACAGCAGTATACTGTAGGTATGGTTAACGTGACTAGGTAACAGTATAGACAGACAGTAACAGCAGTATACTGTAGGTAGGGGTAAAGTGACTAGACAACAGGATAGATAATAGACAGTAGCAGCAGTATACTGTAGGTAGGGTTAATGTGACTAGGTAACAGGATAGATAAAAGACAGTAACAGCAGTATACTGTAGGTAGGGGTAAAGTGACGTGACTCGGTATCAGGATAGATTGACAGTAACAGCAGTATACTGTAGGTAGGGGTAAAGTGACTAGGTAACAGGATAGATAGACAGTAGCAGCAGTATACTGTAGGTAGGGTTAATGTGACTAGGTAACAGGATAGATAGACAGTAACAGCAGTATACTGTAGGTATGGTTAACGTGACTAGGTAACAGTATAGACAGACAGTAACAGCAGTATACTGTAGGTAGGGGTAAAGTGACTAGACAACAGGATAGATAATAGACAGTAACAGCAGTATACTGTAGGTAGGGGTAAAGTGACGTGACTCGGTATCAGGATAGATTGACAGTAACAGCAGTATACTGTAGGTAGGGGTAAAGTGACTAGGTAACAGGATAGATAGACAGTAGCAGCAGTATACTGTAGGTAGGGGTAAAGTGACTAGACAACAGGATAGATAGACAGTAACAGCAGTATACTGTAGGTAGGGGTAACGTGACTAGGGAACAGGATAGATAATAGACAGTAACAACAGTATACTGTAGGTAGGGGTAAAGTGACTAGACAACAGGATATATAATAGACAGTAACAACAGTATACTGTAGGTAGGGGTAAAGTGACTAGACAACAGGATAGATAAAAGACAGTAACAGCAGTATACTGTAGGTAGGGGGTAAAGTGACTAGGTAACAGGATAGATAATAGACAGTAACAGCAGTATACTGTAGGTAGGGGTAAAGTGACTAGACAACAGGATAGATAAAAGACAGTAACAGCACTATACTGTAGGTAGGGGTAAAGTGACTAGTTAACAGGATAGACAGACAGTAACAGCAGTATACTGTAGGTAGGGGTAAAGTGACTTGGTAACAGGATAGACAGACAGTAGCAGCAGTATACTGTAGGTAGGGGTAACGTGACTTGGTAACAGGATAGACAGACAGTAGCAGCAGTATACTGTAGGTAGGGGTAAAGTGACGTGACTCGGTATCAGGAAATATAGACAGTAACAGCAGTGTACTGTAGGTAGGGGTAAAGTGACGTGACTAGGTAACAGGATATATAGACAGTAACAGCAGTATACTGTAGGTAGGGGTAAAGTGACGTGACTCGGTATCAGGAAATATAGACAGTAACAGCAGTGTACTGTAGGTAGGGGTAAAGTGACGTGACTCGGTATCAGGAAATATAGACAGTAACAGCAGTGTACTGTAGGTAGGGGTAAAGTGAAGTGACTAGGTAACAGGATAGATAATAGACAGTAACAACAGTATACTGTAGGTAGGGGTAAAGTGACTAGGTAACTGGATAGATTGACAGTAACAGCAGTATACTGTAGGTAGGGGTGAAGTGACTAGGTAACAGGATAGATAATAGACAGTAACAGCAGTATACTGTTGGTAGGGGTAAAGTGACTAGACAACAGGATAGATAATAGACAGTAACAGCAGTATACTGTTGGTAGGGGTAAAATGACTAGACAACAGGATAGATAATAGACAGTAACAGCAGTATACTGTAGGTAGGGGTTACGTGACTAGACAACAGGATCGATAAAAGACAGTAACAGCAGTATACTGTAGGTAGGGGTAAAATGACTAGACAACAGGATAGATAATAGACAGTAACAGCAGTATACTGTAGGTAGGGGTTACGTGACTAGACAACAGGATCGATAAAAGACAGTAACAGCAGTATACTGTAGGTAGGGGTAAAATGACTAGACAACAGGATAGATAATAGACAGTAACAGCAGTATACTGTAGGTAGGGGTAAAATGACTAGACAACAGGATATATAATAGACAGTAGCAGCAGCAATTGGTGAGTGTGTGTGAGTGTGTGAGTGTGTGTGTGTGTTGTATCAGTATGCATGCAGGATGCCTATGTGTGCCATGTGTGCTGTTGTAAAAGACCCTCAGCAAGACCTTATCATGTCCCCTGTTGGTACCATGAGTACTCTGTGCCTCTTGATTGTCTCAGTGTAAAATGTAACCCGGTGTTTGTTTATTCAGCATGCAGCCTGGGAAAGAACTCTGTCTTTCTCTCTTTCGCTTTCTCTCTCTCTCTCTCTCTCTCTCTCTCTCTCTCTCTCTCTCTCTCTCTCTCTCTCTCTCTCTCTCTCTCTCTCTCTCTCTCTCTCTCTCTCTGTCCCCATTCCTCTCTCTCTCTCTCTCTCTCTCTCTCTCTCTCTCTCTCTCTCGTTCTCTCTCTCTCTCTCTCTCTCTCGCTCTCTCGCTCTCCCTATCCCCCTCTCTCTGTATATATAGTATAGACATCATTCAAGTTACTCACAGATTCCTGATGGCTTGGTCAAGTTCATGATCAACATTACTGGATGTACACACTATGGTTCCCATGTGAAGTTATTATTGGATAGGAGCAGGACCTTGTCCGTCTCAGGCATGACAGCCTTATGACTTCTGTTCAGCCCCTGTCTTTATTGCTGATTCAACGCTCCCTTTAGAAACAGACAGAATTAGATAAGAGGTACCATGTTCATTCACTAGAAGGACATACCATGTTCAACCACAACAACCCTCGGAGATGCAGAGAGAGAAGGACAGGCCAAAACCATGGACTCATTCCGTACAAAAGGTAAATTGGTCTCTTCCAATTGGTCTCTTCCATTCTATTGATGTGGTTCTCAAACGTGGTTTTCGAGGGCTGCAATTTTTTTTAAGTGTGGCTGTGTCTTTAGAATTGTTTTATCAATCTATTTATATAAATCAGCATCATAGTCATCGTCATCATCATCGTCATCGTCAGGGTTGGGGAGTAACTGATTGCAATCTGATTACATTATTTTGTTACTGTAATCAGTTAAGTTACCAGCACAAATATTTGAATCGGATTACAGATACTTTTCAAAATAACTGATAATTACTTCTTGGATTACTTTTAAATTCAGAAAGGATGTTTGCATCATCACCACCACCATTACCACCACCATCATCATCATCAACAGCAACAGCCACAGCAGCAGGAGATTGAACAATGCCTCAAGCCTTTATGAAGTCAAATTCACAAGTATATTTTAAAGTACCTTCTCTATGCTGGATTCATTCAAGTGAGTGTGTGTGTGTGTGTGTGTGTGTGTGTGTGTGTGTGTGTGTGTGTGTGTGTGTGTGTGTGTGTGTGTGTGTGTGTGTTGTGTGTGTGTGTGTGTGTGTGTGTGTGTGTGTGTGTGTGTGTGTGTGTGTGTGTGTGTGTGTGTGTGTGTGTGTGTGTGTGTGTGTGTGTGTGTGTGTGTGTGTGTGTGTTTGTCTGCTAAATGACTAAAATGTCAATGTAAATGTGTGTGATCAGGCCTCAATAATCAGTGTGTGTTTGTCTCTTTGTGTGTGTGTATGTGTGTGTGTGTGTGTGTGTGTGTGTGTTGGTGCGTGTGTGCATGCACACGTGCGCGCGTGTGTGCGCATGTTTGTGTGAGCAGACAGCCCAACAGAAGCCTGTCTGGCTAATAGCATGACATGATTCATCTGCCTGCCTGTCTGTCTGTCTGTCTGTCTGTCTGTCTGTCTGTCTGTCTGTCTGTCTGTCTGTCTGTCTGTCTGTCTGTCTGTCTGTCTGTCTGCCTGCCTGCCTGCCTGCCTGTCTGTCTGTCTGTCTGTCTGTCTGTCTGTCTGCCTGCCTGTCTGTCTGTCTGTCTGTCTGTCTGTCTGACTCTCTGTCTGTCTGTCTGTCCAATATGAGAAGCTCAAGCTATGGTTCTCCTCCTATACCAACCCCAGCAGATCCTATAGGTTCACAAACTACGATTGAGGAGTTAAGCCCCCATCCACATCTGTCCAGGAAGACAGGGCAGACAGACATTTGTCAGGCAGATGTAAAAGCTATGTTAATACTGTTAATTAATACAATGAATAAACGTTCTGAGAATACATGAAGTAATATAATATAATGTGGAATAAATCTGCCTCATCCTCAACCATCAATTCTAACTTCCCATCGTTTAACCGCAGAAACACTAATTCCATTGCTGAGATTTGTTTTGAAAACAGGCATATAGTACACAGCACAACATTTCAGCGTAGGTCTGAATATCAAGAAAATGTTTTCTGTATTAAACATAGTCCTGATTTACCATAGACGGCCGTTGCCTCTGAGTACTCCCTCTGAGTACTCCCTCTGAGTACTCCCTCTGAGTACTCCCTCTGAGTACTCCCTCTGAGTATTCCCTCTGAGTACTCCCTCTGAGTACTCCCTCTGAGTACTCCCTCTGAGTACTCCCTCTGAGTACTCCCTCTGAGTATTCCCTCTGAGTATTCCCTCTGAGTACTCCCTCTGAGTATTCCCTCTGAGTATTCCCTCTGAGTACTCCCTCTGAGTACTCCCTCTGAGTACTCCCTCTGAGTACTCCCTCTGAGTACTCCCTCTGAGTATTCCCTCTGAGTACTCCCTCTGAGTATTCCCTCTGAGTACTCCCTCTGAGTATTCCCTCTGAGTACTCCCTCTGAGTACTCCCTCGACTCCCTGCATTACGAGGATATTTTTGATCCCTTTTTAATGCAACTGTATTGTAGACGTTCATTGAGCACGTCTCGGTCAACTGAAACGGGGCCGATACGCAGGTCAAGAGATCTCAGAAGCCAGCCCATAAGTTCCAATCATAAATTCATAAGTGGCATATTAGCATGCTACACACGATGTGTACGGGATACCATAGCAACTGACAGACCATGCAAGTCAAACCTGTGACCATATGATTCACTGTATTGTCAAACTTCCAAAGATGTATATGTTTTTTTCTGGTCTGCTCAATACTACATTAACCTTAGTTCATGTATGTATATCTTTGCCCATGCTCACGAAAGAATGGCCGACTTAAATGCATTGCTACTTCCAATGTGTGGTCACTCCTCCGTCCTGGATTAATATAGGAGGATATTTTGATTAGAATTCAAATCAAACTGACATTTATTTCAGATAGTAGTAGCATAATACATGATGTAAACAGCTGTCTTTTTGAATCCTCTTTTGTGTTTCTATCAAACACAGGCATCTCTCTTTTACTAAAGAGTGTATGTCAGTTTTGCTATTTTAGTCTTGCATTTAACAAACAGTAGCTTTCAAAAGACACTAAATTTGACAATTCCTGTGTTTGTGGTCACTGATAGATAGACATAGCTGTGTATTATAATATGTGAGGCTTCCAGTATAAGAATCAGTGTTGCTCATACTACTAGTGTCCATCATTGTGGGACCCATCAAAGCAGTGTTCAGATAAACTTTAGTGGTAGCATCATATCTCACGCTCTAACAAACACACTGATATAGGCACAGTGTTTCTATGGAGATCCAATGTATCATACTTTTAAAAGTAGAAACTGCTTCCTATACATGCCACAAATATATCAGCCTTATGGACTACGTGCATCTCCCCTAACTCACAGTAAGTGGCATTTTTGTCATTAGAGAAAAGTAGTGCCATGCCAAAATCCCTTCGGAGTTTGCAAGAAAGGCATTTCACTGTACTTGTGCATGTGACAATAAAAGTTGAAACTTGAGATGTTGTTAACATTATGTGCTGGAATGTTCCCCACAGCCCTAGTCTCACTATTCAAAGTTAAGTAGCCATGCACTACTTTCAGAAGAGAGAAAGAATCAAAACTGACATGACACAACCACAATATAGAACAGGAGCAAGCAAAGTGTAGAAAGAAACCTACTGAGATGGCGACGGTAAAGCTCTCTCTTAGCTTCCTCTCTTCCAGTTGTCTGAAAGTCAGCCTGCAACCGGTCTCCTTCTCCCTCTCCCTCTTCCTCTCCCTCTCTCTTCCTTTCTTCACTCTCTTTCTCTCGCCTCCCTCCCTCTTCCTCTCCCTCTCTCTTCCTCTGCTTCTCTCCTTCCTTTCTTTCACTATTTCTTTGTCACTGTCGTCAGAGTCAGAATGTTCTGCTCATTCCTGTAGCACTTAAGACATGGAGGGAGAGAATGGAAGAAGAGGGGAGCAGCAGCCACTTTAGAGAAGGGAGGGAGGGAGGGGCGCGATGGAGACACATACAGACAGGGAAGAGGGAGGGAGGGAGAAACAGGCAGCGTCTGTGAGGGAGGGAGCGAGAGAGAGAGAGCTCCTGTTCGAACGTAGCACTGCAGCAGAACACAACCCAGAGAGGAAGACTTACCTACTCGCCGCACCCCAACCACCGTCGGCTCTCCAGACAACCATGGCAGACCCCCAGAGGAACCAACTACGACGACTGCTGCCCTCAGACAGACAGAGAGAGAGAGAGAGAGAGAGAGAGAGAGAGAGAGAGAGAGAGAGAGAGAGAGAGAGAGGAAGAAAGAAAGACAGAGATGAACCAAGCCAAGCCCACTGCCAAGCCTAGATTATGTGCCTCTCCGAGCCAGCCAACAACACGCCTTCTGTAATCCTATTCCCCACCTCACTGTCTCTGTCTACACCTCCGTGTCTCTCACTCCGCCTCTCTCACGTCTCTGTCCTGTATAAATTCAGAGCAGTAGACTGTGTGCGGTAGACTGTGTGCGTTAGACAGTGTGCGGTAGACAGAGTGCGGCGCAGGCGGCGGTAGCTCGGCTCTCTCCCCACAGAGAGGTTGTGTAGTCTCTGGAGCGGAGCGTGTGCAGCTGTGTGTGCAGTAGAGAGAGATGTGCCAGGCTAGCTAGTGCCTGTGTTTGATGTTGTATTTGGGAATCCACTAGCTAGTTCACATGGGCACACGATGGACAAAATATAAGTCAACACACAGGACTGTTGTGTATGCGAGGACTGTCATTATACATTGGGTGTTCATGCATCATATTTCAATTCCCTCTGTTTGTAGTGTTGAAATATAGATTTTGGTTGCTAATTAGTAGTACAGGATTATTGCTACTTAAAATGGTAATCCGCAGTTGAAACAAATGTTTTCTTTGCCACTGTTTTGGTAAAAAGCTGAGGGATATGGGGCTGGAGAAATGTAAGCACTCTCAAATTCATAGACAGAGCTATGGAATGCAAGGACTGACCATGTTTGTTTACATTTACTTTGCTTACAAACATTGGAGTAAAACAAGCTTCTATGTTGGCTTCTGATGGGGTACGACAGTTGAACTAAGCTCAACGGGCATTTGTAAGTTATATTCTTCAATAACCAATGAGTCTACATTTCATTAATTTAATAGGTCCAAAAATGGATGTACCAACTGTGGATTGCCCCTTTAAGGAAATATAGCTCCATCAGATACACAGTGTGGGCTACAGTTGTGAACTCTAGACAGCTCCTGGTGCTGAAACTAGTGGACAGCTCCTGGTGTTGAAACTAGTGGACAGCTCCTGGTGTTGAAACTAGTGGACAGCTCCTGGTGCTGAAACTAGTGGACAGCTCCTGGTGCTGAAACTAGAGGACAGCTCCTGGTGTTGAAAATAGTGGACAGCTCCTGGTGTTGAATCTAGTGGACAGCTCCTGGTGCTGAAACTAGAGGACAGCTCCTGGTGTTGAAACTAGAGGACAGCTCCTGGTGTTGAGACTAGTGGACAGCTCCTGGTGTTGAGACTAGTGGATAGTTCCTGGTGTTGAAACTAGTGGACAGCTCCTGGTGTTGAAACTAGTGGACAGCTCCTGGTGTTGAGACTAGTGGATAGCTCCTTGTGCTGAAACTAGTGGACAGCTCCTGGTGTTGAAACTAGAAGACAGCTCCTGGTGTTGAGACTAGTGGACAGCTCCTGGTGTTGAGACTATTGGATAGCTCCTGGTGTTGAAACTAGTGGACAGCTCCTGGTGTTGAAACTTGTCGACAGCTCCTGGTGTTGAGACTAGTGGATAGCTCCTGGTGTTGAGACTAGTGGACAGCTCCTGGTGTTGAGACTAGTGGATAGCTCCTGGTGTTGAAACTAGTGGACAGCTCCTGGTGTTGAAACTAGTGGACAGCTCCTGGTGTTGAGACTAGTGGACAGCTCCTGGTGTTGAGACTAGTGGACAGCTCCTGGTGTTGAAACTAGTGGAGAGCTCCCAGCTCCCCTGTTCCACTCTACTGACAGACCCTGGTGCTGAACCACTGAACCAACCAATCATGTCAACAGAGCAGAGCACTGAAAACAACCATTAAATCTCAGCACTCCCAAGGGAGCAAGACAACAGCAGCTAGACTACAGGGTTGTGTTCCCTTAGAGCAGGGTTTGAGCTGAGGTGGTCAGTATACAGTAGAATAGTGAGAATCTGGGATTTGCGTTGGCTGTGTCTAATGGCAGCTGTCGGAGAAATGCCATTCTAATCACATTAACGGGCTTAATCAGTTAATTACCAGCAGGGAAATGTCACAATGGTGAACAGCAAATGAAGAGACTAATTAATGGAAAGGGAAACAGACAAAATCTCCTGAAAACAGAGGTTGGATGGTCCAGCTGTGAAAGTGATGAAAAGGTTTGACTTTATCTGCTTGGCCTCACTACCCCCTTCACTACACCAATGAACAGCCATTTTGACTGCAACATTCTAGCAGTGTAATACATTTCATATGTGCTATCGGAAAAATTGTCCTTTGATTGTCTTTATGAAAGTCTTGGGTAACGTTAAAATATTATTATTATATAAACTACCGGTCAAACGTTTAGGAACACTGACTCATTCAAGAATTTTACTTTATTTTACTATTTTCTACATCGTAGAATAATAGTGAAGACATCAAACTAAATAACATATATGCATTCATGCAGTAACAAAACAAGTGTTAAACAAATCTAAATATATTTTATATTGGATAATCTTCAAATAGCCACCCTATGCCTTGATGACAGCTTTGCACACTCTTGGCATTCTCAAAACCAGCTTCATGAGGTAGTCACCTGGAATGCATTTCAATTTACACGCATACCTTGTTAAAAGTTCATTTGTGGAATTTCTTTCCTTCTTAATGTGTTTGAGTCAATCAGTTGTTTGTGACAAGGTAGGGGAGTATACAAAAGATAGCCCTATTTGGTAAAAGACCGAGTCCATATTATGGCAAGAACAACTCAAATTAGCAAAGAGAAAAGACAGTCCATTACCTGAAGACATGAAGGTCAGTCAATAAGGAACATTTCAAGAACTTTGAACATTTCTTCTAGTGCAGTAGCAAAAAACATCAAGCGCTATGATGAATCTGGCTCTCATAAGGACCGCCACGGGAAAGGAATACCCAGAGTTACCTCTGCTGCAGAGGAGAAGTTCATTAGAGTTACCAGCCTCAGAAATTGCACCCCAAATAAATAACAGATAAGAAACAGACACATCTCAACATCAAATGTTCAGAGGAGAATCAGGCCTTCATGGTCCAATTGTTGCAAAGAAACTACCATTAAAGGACACCAATAAGAAGAAGAGCCTTGCTTGTGTCAAGGAACACAAGCAATAGATGTTAGACTGGTGGAAATCTGTCCTTTGGTCTGATGAGTCCAAATTTGAGATTTTTGGTTCCAACTGCCGTATCTTTGCGAGATGTGGTGTGGGTGAACTGATGATCTCTGCATGTCTATTTCCATCATAAAGCATGGAGGAGGAGGTGTTATGGTGTGGGGGGGGCGCTTTGCTGGTGGCACTGTCTGTGATTTATTTAGAATTCAAGGCACACTTAACCAGCATGGCTGCCACAGCATACTGCAGCAATACGCCATCACTTCTGATTTGGGCTTAGTGGGATTATCAGTTGTTTTTCAACAGTACAATGACCCAACACACCTCCAGGCTGTGTAAGGGCTATTTGAACAAGAAGGAGAGTGATGGAATGCTGCATCAGAAGACAATTGTGATGGTTTGGGATGAGTTGGACCGCAGAGTGAAGTAAAAGCAGCCAACAAGTGCTCAGCATATGTGGGAACTCCTTGAAGACTGTTGGAAATGCATTCCAGGTGAATCTGGTTGAGAGAATGCCATGAGTGTGCAAAGCTCTCATCAAGGCAAAGGGTGTTTAACACTTTTTTGGTTACTACATGATTCCATAAGTGTTATTTCATAGTTTGAAGTCTTCACTGTTACTATACAACGTAGAAAATAGTAAAAAATTAAGAAAAACCCTATAATGAGTGTTACACCCTGATCTGTTTCACCTGTCTTTGTGATTGTCTCCACCCCCCCCCTCCAGGTATCATCCGTTCTCCCCATTATCCCCTGTGTATTTATACCTGTGTTCTCTGTTTGTCTGTTGCCAATTTGTCTTGTTTATCAAGCCAACCAGCGCTTTTATGTCAGCTCCTGCTTTCCCCAGTCTCTCTTTTCTTGTCCTCCTGGTTTTTGACTCTTGCCTGTCCTGACCCTGTACCCACCCACCTGACCACTCTGCCTGACCATGAGCCTGACTGTCGTCCTGTACCTTTGCCCCACCTCTGGAATACTGACTTCTGCCTGACCTGACTCTGAGCCTGCCTACCGTCCTGTACCTATGCGCCTGTTGCTGTACTAAACACTGTTACTTCGACACAGTCTGCATCTGGGTCTTACCTTGATACCTGATAAATCAGTAGTTGTTCTAAAGCTTTTGACCGGTAGTGTATATTTATTTTTTACACAATAGGATTTTCAATCATTTCTGTTACTTTTGGTGATCTACTGCCTGGTGCTCAGGTGTGGAGCACAAAATAAGCGCTGTCACGTGTGCTCCCTCTCTGGCCTCTAGGTGACCAGCCTGCTCGTTATGGCGCACACCTGTCACCATCTTTACACGCACCTGTGCATCATCAGACTCACCTGGACTCCATAATTTCCCTGATTACATTCACGGAGGAAGTGCTGTCACTCCCTTTGGTTCCTTCCCCAGGCGTCATTGTTTCTGTTCCTTTGTCAGTTCTGTGCGTTGTTCGTGTTTCTTATTTTTGTATTATGTTATATTTATTTATTAAAACACTCACTCCCTGAACTTGCTTCCCGACTCTCAACAGACATCGTTACAGAATGACTCCTCACCTAAAGGAAGCATCAGGGAGAGTCTTTTTGTTTTTGATGTTTCGGTGGGAATGACGTCGGGTCCGGGAGCTGCTACAGGCTCTCATGCCTCAGACAGGTCGCCAGGCTCCCCTGCCTCCACCGGCTAGTCAGGCTCTCATGTCTCAGCCGGATCGCCAGGCTCCCCTGCCTCCACCGGCTAGTCAGGCTCTCATGCCTCAGACAGGTCGCCAGGCTCCCCTGCCTCCACCGGCTAGTCAGGCTCTCATGTCTCAGCCGGATCGCCAGGCTCCCCTGCCTCCACCGGCTAGTCAGGCTCTCATGCCTCAGACAGGTCGCCAGGCTCCCCTGCCTCCACCGGCTAGTCAGGCTCTCATGCCTCAGACAGGTCGCCAGGCTCCCCTGCCTCCACCGGCTAGTCAGGCTCTCATGCCTCAGACAGGTCGCCAGGCTCCCCTGCCTCCGCCGGCTAGTCAGGCTCTCATGCCTCAGACAGGTCGCCAGGCTCCCCTGCCTCCACCGGCTAGTCAGGCTCTCATGTCTCAGCCGGATCGCCAGGCTCCCCTGCCTCCACCGGCTAGTCAGGCTCTCATGCCTCAGACAGGTCGCCAGGCTCCCCTGCCTCCACCGGCTAGTCAGGCTCTCATGTCTCAGCCGGATCGCCAGGCTCCCCTGCCTCCACCAGCTAGTCAGGCTCTCATGCCTCAGCCGGATCGCCAGGCTCCCCTGCCTCCACCAGCTAGTCAGGCTCTCATGCCTCAGACAGGTCGCCAGGCTCCCCTGCCTCCACCGGCTAGTCAGGCTCTCATGTCTCAGACAGGTCGCCAGGCTCCCCTGCCTCCACCGGCTAGTCAGGCTCTCATGTCTCAGCCGGATCGCCAGGCTCCCCTGCCTCAGCCGGTCTGTCAGGTTTCCGTGCCCCAGCTGGTGACAGATTCCCGCGCATCAGCAGGGGTGACCAGTCCGCTCCTGATCCCTGGGATAGTCCCTTTGGTTGGCATCCTGCGGCTGGAGTCAAATGCACCGGGGCTACCGTCACCAATGCTATCTCAGGAGCTCTAGGTCGCCATGCTCCCGCGTCTCAGCCGGACTGACACATATCACAGTATTTTATTTATTTGTATTTATTTTTTTACAAATGTTATAATTTTTCTTCCACTTTGACATTATAAAGTATTTTGTACAGATTTTTGTTTTTATCCATTTGAATCCCACCTTGTAACACAACAACATGTGGAAAAAAATCAAGGTGTATTTACAGTTGAAGTCGGAAGTTTACATACACCTTAGCCAAATACAGTGCCTTGCGAAAGTATTCGGCCCCCTTGAACTTTGCGACCTTTTGCCACATTTCAGGCTTCAAACATAAAGATATAAAACTGTATTTTTTTGTGAAGAATCAACAACAAGTGGGACACAATCATGAAGTGGAAAGACATTTATTGGATATTTCAAACTTTTTTAACAAATCAAAAACTGAAAAATTGGGCGTGCAAAATTATTCATCAGAATCTTCTAAAGCCATGACTCCAGAGTGCTCGTTGCTACCATGGCATCCAAAACCAAAGGTTTTGGAAGTTATGGAGAGGACAATGTTTATCACAGTTAAAGGATCTTTTAAATGAACAAAAAGGATTCTACAAGCTGCTGTAACTACATCAAGAAAATAGCTTTTTCCATAAACGAATAGACTCAACTAACAAAAGAATGGACGTTTTGACCAGAGAGGTCCAGGACCCTTAAAGGGGAAAATAATAGAAAATAATAAATAAGAATGAATAGAATGGGAGTCCCCATTCAAGTCAATGATGGCATAACGGGTGGACTGGTGGCCATTGCGGGAGTACCCATAGAAGCAAAGCAGGAAGTAAAAGCAGGAAGTGTACCCAGCAAGCTGTGCTGTGATTTGTTGAATCAACTCAAATGACATCACAAAAAATGCATTCCATTGTATTAGCCACATCAGTAAACATCATTTGAATGAACATTCTACATTACCATGGAAATGATAACATCACAATACAAGGCGGTCATTGCGAGTGTTCCCATGAGTTTACCAGTCAAATTGTCAGGGTTAGAGCTTCCAAGCCCGTTTTTATTCATTCTTATTTCTGTGATGAAATCACTAGGCTTTAGAACACCTGCTAACTCTAACTGTAATCAGTAATATTGGCATTGTTGCATCACTGGCAGGATTTGCCAAAAATAGCTCAATCCCAACGCTGGCTGAAAGACCATGAACTCTGAATGCATTAATGAGCAACATGTGCAGATGTCAAACCATGTATGAAAACATTATACATATTTTGAAAGCTGAGAATGTTAATCAGTCAAGAAAAAAACAACTGTTCAAATGTATACCTTTACACAACTTCCTAATGAAGATAGAGAAAAACTCACAGTAAAAAGTAATATGTTTTACTGTGAATGAGTTACAGTCATTTTAGTGAACGGTGGTATTTTTCTAGAATTCTATGGGATGTTCTGTAATCAGACACTTTCTTATCTGAATTGTACTGTATATTAACTACATATCTGCACCAAAACATATAACAAAGGCATTTAGTCTTACATATGATCAGGAAAGACATACACAAGTAATATAGTATTCATTAATCAAGAACATAATTGAGGGGTTGTTCCAACCCTGAAAACAAACAACAATATGCTTCTACAGCTTCATTTTCTTCTGTACATACATTCCACTAGGCCTATAGCCTAATACACAAAAAGTCAAAATGGGAGCAGATGAAAAGCACGTAAGAGAGGGAAAATGACCAATGACCAACTGAGCTACTGGGTGAAGACTAGGAGTCCCTTGACTAGTGCCTATGTCTGCAATGACTGTCATTCATATTCCATTCACCCAGTTCAATGTAACATCTAGAGGTTTAGGCTATTAAATGATACTCAAGTTTTCCCCATACCCATCATGAGGTTGCTACAACCTAGGTATAGACAACCTGAATGGGAAACTATAGAGAACGGTAGCAGACTGTATTACCACCAGGTATAGACAACCTGAATGGGAAACTATAGAGAACGGTAGCAGACTGTATTACCACCAGGTCTAGACAACCTGAATGGGAAACTATAGAGAACGGTAGCAGACTGTATTACCACCAGGTATAGACAACCTGAATGGGAAACTATAGAGAACGGTAGCAGACTGTATTACCACCAGGTATAGACAACCTGAATGGGAAACTATAGAGAACGGTAGCAGACTGTATTACCACCAGGTATAGACAACCTGAATGGGAAACTATAGAGAACGGTAGCAGACTGTATTACCACCAGGTATAGACAACCTGAATGGGAAACTATAGAGAACGGTAGAAGACTGTATTACCACCAGGTATAGACAACCTGAATGGGAAACTATAGAGAACGGTAGCAGACTGTATTACCACCAGGTATAGACAACCTGAATGGGAAACTATAGAGAACGGTAGAAGACTGTATTACCACCAGGTATAGACAACCTGAATGGGAAACTATAGAGAACGGTAGCAGACTGTATTACCACCAGGTATAGACAACCTGGATGGGAAACTATAGAGAACGGTAGCAGACTGTATTACCACCAGGTATAGACAACCTGAATGGGAAACTATAGAGAACGGTAGCAGACTGTATTACCACCAGGTATAGACAACCTGGATGGGAAACTATAGAGAACGGTAGCAGACTGTATTACCACCAGGTATAGACAACCTGAATGGGAAACTATAGAGAACGGTAGCAGACTGTATTACCACCAGGTATAGACAACCTGAATGGGAAACTATAGAGAACGGTAGCAGACTGTATTACCACCAGGTATAGACAACCTGAATGGGAAACTATAGAGAACGGTAGCAGACTGTATTACCACCAGGTATAGACAACCTGAATGGGAAACTATAGAGAACGGTAGCAGACTGTATTACCACCAGGTATAGACGACCTGGATGGGAAACTATAGAGAACGGTAGCAGACTGTATTACCACCAGGTATAGACAACCTGAATGGGAAACTATAGAGAACGGTAGCAGACTGTATTACCACCAGGTATAGACAACCTGAATGGGAAACTATAGAGAACGGTAGCAGACTGTATTACCACCAGGTATAGACAACCTGGATGGGAAACTATAGAGAACGGTAGCAGACTGTATTACCACCAGGTATAGACGACCTGAATGGGAAACTATAGAGAACGGTAGCAGACTGTATTACCACCAGGTATAGACAACCTGAATGGGAAACTATAGAGAACGGTAGCAGACTGTATTACCACCAGGTATAGACAACCTGAATGGGAAACTATAGAGAACGGTAGCAGACTGTATTACCACCAGGTATAGACAACCTGAATGGGAAACTATAGAGAACGGTAGCAGACTGTATTACCACCAGGTATAGACAACCTGAATGGGAAACTATAGAGAACGGTAGAAGACTGTATTACCACCAGGTATAGACAACCTGGATGGGAAACTATAGAGAACGGTAGCAGACTGTATTACCACCAGGTATAGACAACCTGGATGGGAAACTATAGAGAACGGTAGCAGACTGTATTACCACCAGGTATAGACAACCTGAATGGGAAACTATAGAGAACGGTAGAAGACTGTATTACCACCAGGTATAGACAACCTGGATGGGAAACTATAGAGAACGGTAGCAGACTGTATTACCACCAGGTATAGACAACCTGGATGGGAAACTATAGAGAACGGTAGCAGACTGTATTACCACCAGGTATAGACAACCTGAATGGGAAACTATAGAGAACGGTAGCAGACTGTATTACAACCAGGTATAGACAACCTGGATGGGAAACTATAGAGAACGGTAGCAGACTGTATTACCACCAGGTATAGACAACCTGAATGGGAAACTATAGAGAACGGTAGCAGACTGTATTACCACCAGGTATAGACAACCTGGATGGGAAACTATAGAGAACGGTAGCAGACTGTATTACAACCAGGTATAGACAACCTGGATGGGAAACTATAGAGAACGGTAGCAGACTGTATTACCACCAGGTATAGACGACCTGAATGGGAAACTATAGAGAACGGTAGCAGACTGTATTACCACCAGGTATAGACAACCTGAATGGGAAACTATAGAGAACGGTAGCAGACTGTATTACCACCAGGTATAGACAACCTGGATGGGAAACTATAGAGAACGGTAGCAGACTGTATTACCACCAGGTATAGACGACCTGAATGGGAAACTATAGAGAACGGTAGCAGACTGTATTACCACCAGATATAGACAACCTGAATGGGAAACTATAGAGAATGGTAGCAGACTGTATTACCACCAGGTATAGACAACCTGAATGGGAAACTATAGAGAACGTTAGCAGACTGTATTACCACCAGGTATAGACAACCTGAATGGGAAACTATAGAGAAAGGTAGCAGACTGTATTACCATCAGGTATAGACAACCTGAATGGGAAACTATAGAGAACGGTAGCAGACTGTATTACCATCAGGTATAGACAACCTGAATGGGAAACTATAGAGAACGGTAGCAGACTGTATTACCATCAGGTATAGACGACCTGAATGGGAAACTATAGAGAACGGTAGCAGACTGTATTACCACCAGGTATAGACAACCTGGATGGGAAACTATAGAGAACGGTAGCAGACTGTATTACAACCCCTATGTGCTAGATCTTTAACTGAAGCCTAATGGTGTGTATGTCCACAGGTGTAGAAGGAAGCTAAAGTCATTCCACTGCCTAAAAATAGTAAAGCATCCTTTGCTGGCTGTAACAGCCGACCAATCAGTTTTCTGCTTGTTCTTAGTAGACTGATGGAGAGGATCTATTGGTTAACTACTGACTTTCAGCATGCATATAAAGAATGGCACTCAACTTGTACCGCACGGACTCAGATTGACTGATCATTGGTTTAAATAAATGGATGATAAAATGATAGTTGGAGCTGCATAGTTAGATTTCAGTGCAGCCTTTGATGTTATTGATCATACATTGTTATTGATAAAACTGACTTGCTATGGCTTTACATCACCTGCCATCACATGGTTGGAGAGTTATTTATCCAATAGAACCCAGAGAGTGTTCTTCAATGGAAGCTTCTCTAACATCAGATATGTACAGTGTGGCAGTTGCCTTGGGCCGTTACTCTTCCCATTTTTTATGTTATTTAATTTTTTACAAATTATTTGATTTGCCACTGGTCTTACCTGAAGCTAGAATGACTATGTGTGAGGATGATTCCGAAGCCAGTGAACTCACTGAAATTCTAAATAAGGAGTTAAAGTCGGTATCAGAATGGGTGATTCATAATTAACTGGTCTTAAACACATCTAAAACTAAAAACATTGTATTTGGTTCTAAACATTCTCTAAGACCTAAATCTCAACTGGAGTTTTCTATAAAGGGTGTGACCATTGAGGAAGTTGAGAAAGCTAAACTTCTAGGATTAACATCGGATGGTCAGTTATCATTGGCAAATCATCTTGACAAAGTTGGGGTGGGGTATGTCTGTTATAAAACGATGTTCTGTGTTTTTGACACAAAAATCTACTAGTCACTAGAATCTACTACTCGGTCAGGCTCTGGTCTTGTACCATCTTGATTACTGTCTGGCAATATGGTCAAGTGCAACAAAGACCTAGCAAAGCTGCAGCTGGCTCAAAACAGAGCAGTACGCCTAGCCCTTAACTGCACATACTGAGCTAACATCAGCAACATTCACACTAGTCTTTCCTTGTTGAGGGTTGATGAGAGATTAACTGCTTCTATTCTAGTTTTTATGATAAATATTACTGTAATTAAAATTCCAGATTGTCTGCATAATCAAATAACATTCAGTTCAGACATTCATACGTACCCCACAAGACATGCCACCAGGGGTCTCTTCACAGTCCCCATGTCCAAAACAATTTCACGGCAATGCACAGTTTTATACAGAGCCGTGAGTGCATGGAACTCCCATCTCCAATTAACAGCTAAATTACCTTGTAAAAAAATTGACAAAAAAACGAATGGAAGAGTGGGGACAGTGATGGGACACACACAAACACACACCCACACAGACACATTCTAGCAAACATTATATATTTGCTGTATTGTTTGTATATTGTTTTATTTTAATGTGTGTGACTGTCCTTATCTATCAGTGCATCAGTGTAAGTGTCTGTCTGGCACTCCTCTGTCTCTCAGCCACAATGCAAGTGTCTGTCTGGCACTCCTCTGTCTCTCAGCCACAATGCAACTGTCTGTCTGGCACTCAACTGTCTCTCAGTCACAGTGCAACTGTCTGTCTGGCACTCCTCTGTCTCTCAGCCACAATGCAACTGTCTGTCTGGAGGGGAAAATGGAGCAGCGGGTGATCAACAGCCAGCTGGGCTTTGAACAGACAGAGTTGGGCATGGTAATGAGTGCTGGGTAAGACTGAGACTATCCCCATGTTCTAGAGACAGGGGAGAAACATAACCAATAATTAAGGAAAGGGTTTCAGGGAACCAGGAGAGGCAGGGGAGAGTGGGGGAGGAAGGGGGTGGAAGGGGGAGGGCAGGGGGAACCTCCTTTGTTTTCTGTGCTGAAGCAGAGAAGGGGGGAAGTGGAGGGGGGAGTTGGGAGGGGAGGTATGTCTCTCTGGTGACAGTGACAAATGCGGCACGATAGGACTGGGGAGCCTCGGGGATCTGATTTACTTCCACAAACAGCATCTCTGCAGTGGCACACACACAAACACACACACAGACACACGCACACACACTCTCTATCTCTCTCTCTCTCTCCATAGGGTTCTGTCTCTCTCATCCCCCACCATGCGTCTCTCTCTCCCTCTATAGCTGTGTTTATACCTTGCATCAGCATGTGGACACAGCAGTGGTTCAAACTGTAGAACCCAGCTCCTACATTTGAATAAAAAAATATATTTTATCAAACAAAACTACGCTACATTTTATCTCTGGGACCGTCAGGATGACAAATCAGAGCACGATTATAGAATGTAAGGTCATTATTTACCTTCAGAGGAGAATGTATCAAACCAGTTGCCGTGATAAAAGTGTTTTGCTGTTGTGCACTCTCCTCAAACAATAGCATGGTCTTTTTTCACTATAATAGCTACTGTAAACTGGACAGTGCAGTTAGATTAACAATAATTTAAGCTTTCTGCATATACAGTGCCTTGCGAAAGTATTCGGCCCCCTTGAACTTTGCGACCTTTTGCCACATTTCAGGCTTCAAACATAAAGATATAAAACTGTATTTTTTTGTGAAGAATCAACAACAAGTGGGACACAATCATGAAGTGGAACGACATTTATTGGATATTTCAAACTTTTTTAACAAATAAAAAACTGAAAAATTGGGCGTGCAAAATTATTCAGCCCCCTTAAGTTAATACTTTGTAGCGCCACCTTTTGCTGCGATTACAGCTGTAAGTCGCTTGGGGTATGTCTCTATCAGTTTTGCACATCGAGAGACTGACATTTTTTCCCATTCCTCCTTGCAAAACAGCTCGAGCTCAGTGAGGTTGGATGGAGAGCATTTGTGAACAGCAGTTTTCTGTTCTTTCCACAGATTCTCGATTGGATTCAGGTCTGGACTTTGACTTGGCCATTCTAACACCTGGATATGTTTATTTTTGAACCATTCCATTTTAGATTTTGCTTTATGTTTTGGATCATTGTCTTGTTGGAAGACAAATCTCCGTCCCAGTCTCAGGTCTTTTGCAGACTCCATCAGGTTTTCTTCCAGAATGGTCCTGTATTTGGCTCCATCCATCTTCCCATCAATTTTAACCATCTTCCCTGTCCCTGCTGAAGAAAAGCAGGCCCAAACCATGATGCTGCCACCACCATGTTTGACAGTGGAGATGGTGTGTTCAGGGTGATAAGCTGTGTTGCTTTTACGCCAAACATAACGATTTGCATTGTTGCCAAAAAGTTCAATTTTGGTTTCATCTGACCAGAGCACCTTCTTCCACATGTTTGGTGTGTCTCCCAGGTGGCTTGTGGCAAACTTTAAACAACACTTTTTATGGATATCTTTAAGAAATGGCTTTCTTCTTGCCACTCTTCCATAAAAGCCAGATTTGTGCAATATACGACAGATTGTTGTCCTATGGACAGAGTCTCCCACTTCAGCTGTAGATCTCTGCAGTTCATCCAGAGTGATCATGGGCCTCTTGGCTGCTTCTCTGATCAGTCTTCTCCTTGTATGAGCTGAAAGTTTAGAGGGACGGCCAGATCTTGGTAGATTTGCATTGGTCTGATACTCCTTCCATTTCAATATTATCACTTGCACAGTGCTCCTTAGGATGTTAAAAGCTTGGGAAATCTTTTTGTATCCAAATCCGTCTTTAAACTTCTTCACAACAGTATCTCGGACCTGCCTGGTGTGTTCATTGTTCTTCATGATGCTCTCTGCGCTTTTAACGGACCTCTGAGACTAT
Source organism: Oncorhynchus masou masou (assembly GCF_036934945.1). Classification (NCBI taxonomy): domain Eukaryota; kingdom Metazoa; phylum Chordata; class Actinopteri; order Salmoniformes; family Salmonidae; genus Oncorhynchus; species Oncorhynchus masou. The sequence continues at coordinate 33,420,662 of NC_088227.1, read as the reverse complement.
CACAGTGCAGGTGCATATATACGGAGACTTGATTACACACAGGTGGATTGTATTTATCATCATTAGTCATTTAGGTCAACATTGAATCATTCAGAGATCCTCACTGAACTTCTGGAGAGAGTTTGCTGCACTGAAAGTAAAGGGGCTGAATAATTTTGCACGCCCCCAATTTTTCAGTTTTTGATTTGTTAAAAAAGTTTGAAATATCCAATAAATGTCGTTCCACTTCATGATTGTGTCCCACTTGTTGTTGATTCTTCACAAAAAAATACAGTTTTATATCTTTATGTTTGAAGCCTGAAATGTGGCAAAAGGTCGCAAAGTTCAAGGGGGCCGAATACTTTCGCAAGGCACTGTATAAGACATGTATATGTCCTATGAAATGTTCTTGTTACTTACAACATCATACTAATCACATCAGCGCACGTTAGCTCAACAAACCCGCGGAGGGACATCAATCCCATAGAGGCTAACTGCTTTGCCCATGGGAAGAACGGCAGATTTTTACCACCTCGCCGGCCTGGTTTGGACAGCAACCTTTCAGTTACTGGCCCAACGCTCTTAGCCACTAGGCCACCTGTCACGCGTTCTCCTGTTCCCCCTCCTGATTACAGTCTTTGGCCTTACTGTACAATCTTTTCAAATATTTGATTTTGCGCTGGCATTGGATGGCAATACGCTGGAAGAAATCCCCAGCTACAATAACTGCAGCCTCAGAATGTATGGTTTCCAGTTTGCATAGAGTCCAGTGAAGTTCCTTGATGCCCGTCTTGGTGTCTGCTTGAGGGGGAATGCACGTTAGTTATAGTCACAGCTGTGTACATTCCCCCTCAAGCAGACACCAAGACGGCCATCAAGGAACTTCACTGGACTCTATTCAAACTGGAAACCATACATCCTGAGGCTTTTCAGTGGTATTGTTTTCAAACACGCCCCCATAAAGTAAATGAGAATTAAAAACAGGTTCAGCCCATGGTTAGACCGTGATCTTGCAGAGTTACTCCACCTCAAGAATTGCATTTGGTGAAAGGCTCAGCACACGCATACTCAGGCTGACTGGCTAGCTATCATTCAGGCAAATGTGAAATAAGTTCACTCAGGCTATCCGGAAGGCCAAAGTTAGATACTTTAAGGAGCAGTTCTCTCTCTGTGCGTCTAACCCCAAGAAGTTCTGGAAAACAGTTAAAGACCTGGAGAATAAACCCTCCTCCCCACAGCTGCCCATGTCCCTTAATGTTTATGATGTGATTGTTACTGACAAGAAGCACATGGCTGAGCTCTTTAATCACCACTTCATCAAGTCAGGATTCCTATTTGACTCAGCCATTCCTCCTTGCCCATCCAAAATGTCCTCATCTCCCACCTCTTCTAACGCAACTATCCCTAATGCCTTTCCCTCTTTTTCCCCTGCCCCGCTACAAAGTTTCTCCCTGCAGGAAGTCACTGAGTCCGAGGTGCTAAAGGAGCTCCTTAAACTTGACCCCCAAAAAACATCTGGGTTAGATGGTTTAGACCCTTTCTACTAGACGTTGCTGCCCCTATCATCGCAAAGCCTATCTCCAACCGTTTTAACCTGTGTCTCCTTTCTGGGGAGGTTCCCATTGCTTGGAAGCAGGCACAGTTCGTCCTTTATTTAAAGGGGAGATCAAGCTGATCCTAACTGTTATAGGCCTATTTCTATTTTGTCCTGTTTATCAAAAGTGTTGGAAAAACTTGTCAATAATCAACAGACTGGCTTTCTTGATGTCTATAGTATTCTCTTGGGTATGCAATCTGGTTTCCGCTCAGATTATGGATGTGTCACTGCAACCTTAAAAGTCCTCAATGATGTCACCATTGCCCTTGATTCTAAGCAATCTTGTGCTGCTATTTTTATTAACTTGGCCAAAGCTTTTGACACGGTAGACCATTCTATTCTTGTGGGCCGGCTAAGGAGTATTGCTGTCTCTGAAGGGTCTTTGGCCTGGTTTGCTAACTACCTCTCTCAAAGACTACAGTGTATGAAGTCAAACAATCTGCTGTCTCAGCCTCTGCCTGTCACCAAGGGAGTACCCCAAGGCTCAATCCTAGCCCCCATGCTCTTCTCAATTTACATCAACATCATAGCTCAGGCTGTAGAAAGCTCTCTCATCCATTTATATGCAGATGATACAGTCTTATTCTCAGCTGGCCCTCCCCGGATTTTGTGGTAAATGCTCTGCAACAAAGCTTTCTTAGTGTACAACAAGCTTTCTCTACTCTTAACCTTGTTCTGAACACCTCCAAAAAAAGGTAAAACAAATGTGGTTTGGTAAGAAGTATGGCCTTCATTCCACAGGTGTTATTACTACCTCTGAAGGTTTGGAGCTTGAGGAAGTCACCTCATACTCTCAGCACAGGCTAAAGTTAATCCTAGACTTGGTTTCCTCTATCGTAATCACTCCTCTTTCACCCCACCTGCCAAACTAACCCTGATTCAGATAACCATCCTACCCATGCTAGATTACGGAGACATAATTTATAGATCGGCAGATAAGGGTGCTCTCGAGAGGCTAGATGTTTCCATTTGCCACCAATGCTCCTTATAGGACACATCACTGCACTCTATACTATTTTGTAAACTGGTCAACTCTGTATACAAGTCGCAAGACCCACTGGTCAACGCTTATTTATAAAAACCCTTTTCACCCTGACTACACCACTCGCGTCTTGTTAAATTATTGCACCCACACTGCTCGCGCGTGCCAACAAGCGTCTGCGTTGCCAAGGGCTAAAATAGAAGTCAGTTCTATTTGTGACGCAGATCGCGCTGCAAGTCCTGCCTCTACCATCTCCTCATTGGTTTATAGTAGCAGGTACCCATGTGCCATCTCCTCATTGGTTATACCCATGTGGGTGACTGAAAGACGAATGAGGTCGGTGGCGGTAATGCACCAATTTTATGAAAGTTGGCAATCGCAATATAAAGTCCAGAGAAGAAAAAGCCTGGAAGGAGGAGAGATGACTAGAAAAGATTTGGTTGACCATTTTATGTGTACATTAATTGTCAGAGTGGAGGACCTTGTGCATTTTAAGTAAAATAACAACTCAATGTTTATATCCCAGGACAAATGATCTAGCAACAGCAAGCTAGCTAAATAGGACAAATTAGCTAGCAATTGCAAGCTAACTAGCTAAATTGCCATAAATATTTAATGCTTTTTGACCTATCCCCAAATTAATGTAATTGGTTCAGAGTTTGTTTTGATATTTTAACCTGCGTGTTGTGATCGAGTTGGGTGTGGGGGGACAACATACATTTATGCACGATGGCGCAGGATGGTGCACTCGCGCAGCCAGTTTGGGTTCCGTGTTAGGCCTCACTCCCCCTATCTGAGATATCTACTGCAGCCCTCATTCTCCACATACAACACCCATTCTGCCAGTCACATTCTGTTAAAGGTCCCCAAAGCACAGACATCCCTGGGTCGCTCCTCTTTTCAGTTTGCTGCAGCTAGCGACTGGAACGAGCTCCAACAAACACTCAAACTGGACAGTTTTATTTCAATCTCTTCTTTCAAAGACTCAAACATGGACTGTCTTACTGACAGTTGTGGCTGCTTCGCATGAAGTATTGTTGTCTCTAACGTCTTGCCCTTTGTGCTGTTGACTTTGCCCAATAATGTTTGTACCATGTTTTTGTGCTGCTACCATGTGTTGCTACCATGTTGTTGTCATGTTGTGTTGCTACCATGCTGTGTTGTCATGTTTTGCTGTTATGTTGTTGTCTTAGGTCTCACTTTATGTAGTGTTGTGTCTCTCTTGTTGTAATGTGTGTTTTGTCCTTTATCTATATTGCATTTATTTATTTATTTTATCCCAGGCCTCTGTCCACGCAGGAGGCCTTTTGCCTTTTGGTAGGCCCGTCATTGTTAATAAGAATTTGTTCTTAACTGGACTTGTCTAGTTTAATAAAAGTTAAATCAAAATAAATAAATCAATTAAAAAGGCTGCATTTATTGTAGCTGGGGATCTTAACAAAGAAAATTTGAGAACAAGTCTACCTAAACAAGTCTCCAGCATATTGGTTGCGCTACGCGCATGTGCAACACCCTTGGCCACTGCTACTCTAACTTCCACGATGCATACAAAGCCCTCCCTTTGGCAAATCCGACCACGACGCCATCTTGCTCCTTCCGCCTGATAGGTAAAAACTGAAAGAGGATGTACTAGTGACGAGAACCATTCAACACTGGCCTGACAATTCGGAAGCCACTCTTCAAGATTTTTTTGATCACACGGACTGGAATATGTTCCGGTCAGGCTCAGAGAACAACATCAACCTATACTCTGACTCGGTGAGTGTGTTCATAAAGAAGTGCATTGGAGATGCTGTACCCACTGTGACTATTAAAACCTACCCTAACCAGAACCATGGATGCATGACGGCATTCAGGCAAAACTGAAAGCGTGATCCACCGCATTTAGCAGCATATTGATTGTGCTACCAGGGCTTGTTAAACCCTGGATCATTGTTATTCTAACTTCCAAAACACAGATAAGGCCCTCCCCAACCCTCCTTTCGGAAAAGCTGACCACGACTCCATTTTGTTGCTCCCTGCCTATAGACAGAGACTAAAACAGGAAGCTCCAGCGCTCAGGTCTGTTCAACGCTGGTCCGAACAATCTGATTCCATTCCTTGATTCCATTTCTTCAAGATTGCTTCGATGATGTGGATTGGGATATGTTCCGCATTGCGTCAAACAACAACATTGACGAATACGCTGATTCTGTGAGTTGGTTTATTAGGAAGTGCATCGGCGATGTTGTACCCACAGCAACTATTAAAACATTCCCAAACCAGAAACCGTGGATTCGCGTGAAACTGAAAGCGTGAATCACTGCTTTTAATTAGGGCAAGGTGACCGGAAACATGACCGAATACAAACAGTGTAGCTATTCCCTCCACAAGGCAATCAAACAAGCTAAGTGTCAGTATAGAGACAAAGTAGAGTCACAAATCAACGGCTCAGATACAAGAGGTATGTGGCAGGGTCTACAGTCAATCACTGATTACAAAAAGAAAACCAGCCCAGTCGCGGAACAGGATGTCTTGCTCCCAGACAGACTAAACAACTTTGCTCGCTTTGAGGACAATACAGTGCCACTGACACGGGCCGCTCCCAAAACCTGCGGACTCTCCTTAACTGCAGACGACGTGAGTAAAACATTTAAACGTGTTAACCCTCGCAGGGATGTAGGCCGAGGCGGCATCCCCAGCCGCATCCTCTGAGCATGCGCAGACCAGCTGGCTGGTGTGTTTACGAACATATTCAATCAATCCTTATCCCAGTCTGCTGTTCCCACATGCGTCATGAGGGCCACCATTGTTCCTCTTCCCAAGAAAGCTAAGGTAACTGAACTAAATGACTACCGCCCCATAGCACTCACTTCCGTCATCATGAAGTGCTTTGAGAGACTAGTTAAGGACCATATCACCTCCACCCTACCTGACACCCTAGACCCACTCCAATTTGCTTACCGCCCCAATAGGTCAACGCAATCGCAACCACACTGCACACTGCCCTAACCCATCTGGAGAAGAGGAATACCTATATGAGAATGCTGTTCACCGACTACAGCTCAGCATTTAACACCATAGTACAATCCAAACTCGTCAAACTCTTGGGTCTCGACCCCGCCCTGTGCAACTGGGTACTGGACTTCCTGATGGGCCTCCCCCAGGTGATGAGGGTAGATAACAACATCTCCACCCCGCTGATCCTCAACACTGGGGCCCACAAGGGTGCATTCTGAGCCCTCTCCTGTACTCCCTGTTCACGCACGACTGTGTGGCCATGCACGCCTCCAACTCAATCACGCTGATTGACTCCGGCCGCAAAACCAGAACCTATAGAAGAGGGTTTGGGTGGGCATTTCTCCGCGGTGGCGGCTCTGGTGAGGGATGTAGACCCCTCTCCACCTCTGGCTTGGGACCCTCGTAGCGGGCCCCGGTATGGGCACCCTCGTAGCGGACCCTGGACTGGGCACCCTCATTGCGGGCCCCAGACTGGGCACCCTCGTTGTACGCAGAGCCGGCGCAGGATACCCTGGGCCGAAACGGCGCACCGGAGACCAAACGTGCTGAGCTGGCACAATCTGCCCTGGCTGGATGCCCACTCTTGCATGGAACTTGTGGGGGGCTTGCATACAGCGCTCCGGGCTATTAGCGCGCACTGGAAACACTGTGCACTTTACCGCATAACACGGTGCCTGACCAGTACCACGCTGCTTCCGGTAAGCACGGGGCGTTGGCTCAGGTCTATCGCCTGACTCCGACAATCTCAACGTGTGCCCCCTCCCAAAACATTTTTTTTGGGGCTGCCTCTCGTGCCTGCTGCGCTGCCTTGCCTCATATCTCTGGCTCTCAGCTTTAGCTGTCTCCAGTTCTTCTTTCAGGCGGCGATATTCCCCAGCCTGTCTCCAAAACACTAAACAGAAATGAACTACTCACAAAAACCCTGTGGAGAAAAGCTACCTAAGTATGGTTCCCCATCAGAGATAACGATAGACAGCTGCCCCTGATTGAGAACCATACCCGGCCAAAACAAAGAAATACAAAACCATAGAAAAAATAACATAGAATGCCCACCCAAATCATACCCTGACCAAACCAAAATAGAGACATAATAAGCTCTAAGGTCAGGGTGTGACGCACAGTGGTTGCATTAAGGAGAAGTATATTTTTAATTCTATGTTTAACACTTGTATCTTTCATCAACGTTTATGATGAGTATTTCTGTAAATTGATGTGGCTCTCTGCAAAATCACCGGATGTTTTGGAGGCAAAACATTACTGAACATAACACGCCAATGTAAACTGAGATTTTTGGATATAAATATGAACTTTATCGAACAAAATGTATTGTATTGTGTATTGTATTGTACATGTATTGTGTAACATGAAGCCCTATGAGTGCCATCTGATGAGGATCATCAAAGGTTAGTGATTCATTTTATCTCTATTTCTGCTTTTTGTGACTTCTCTCTATGGCTGGAAAATGGCTGTATGTTTTTTAGTGACTAGGCGCTGACGTAACATAATTGCATGGTGTGCTTTCGCAGTAAAGCCTTTTTGAAATCTGACACTGTGGTTGGATTAACAAGAAGTCTATCTTTAAAATGGTGTGTAATACTTGTATGTTTGATGAATTTTAATTATAAGATTTCTGTTTTTTGAATTTGGCGCCCTGCACTTTCACTGGCTGTTGTCAAGTCAATCCCGTTAATTGGATTTGAGCTATAAGATGTTGTAAGGAAAGAAATTGCACAAATGTACTTTTACAAGGCACACCTGTTAATTGAAATGCATTCCAGGTGACCAGCTCATGAAGCCGGTTGACAAATGCCGAGAGTGTGCAAAGCTGTCATCAAGGCAAAGGGTGGCTACTTTAAAGAATCTCAAATATAAAATATATATTGATTTGTTTAACACTTTTTTGGTTAGTACATGATTCCATATGTGTTATTTCATAGTTTGATTTCTTCACTATTATTCTACAATGTAGAAAATAGTCAAAATAAAGAATAACCCTTGAATGAGTAGGTGTGTCCCAACTTTTGACTGTTACTGTACATCATTTCTATTGGACTGAGGCATTCGACCACAGTGTCAGTAGGCAGTTGGTTTCTAATGAAGACCATGATCTTAATTCTGGAGGAATTGTGGAGGTATCGTTGTCCATAAATACTACTTCAACTACAGGTGTGATTATTTTGAGAGGGTGGGACAACTGTTACATTGGTGAAAAATATACAATTCGTTGTCAGGATTAGTTTACTCTTCAAGGATACCATACAAGGTGCTTCTTCGACTACCTTCGTAGGTGGTCAGGAAGATCTAATTACAATCAGATCGCAATGCGTCTTTTGATTGTCTACACCTGTCGACAAATGTGGGAGCAATCAGAATTTGGGCAAAATCAGGACAGCAGACACTTGTTAGAATCAAGTTTAAACTGGGCTTTTGTGAAGCCCAGTGGAATGCAGCAGCCCCCTTGGTTATCCACAGCCAAATAGCCAAAGAGAGGAGCCCTAATCAGCCATGGGAATGAGGGGGAATTCATTAACACAGACAGATGATGATGAAGCAGGGAGAGGGGAGCATTACTCATACATACACAGCCAGGCAGTGATCATGGTGGTTATAAGGAAGAGAGACAGAGAGATAGAGAGAGAGAATGAGAGAGACAGAGAGACAGAGAGAGAAACAGAGGCATTCTAGGGCACTCTATGCCATCAAAAGGAACATAAAATTTGACATACCAATTAGGATCTGGCTAAAAATACTTGAATCAGTTATAGAACCCATTGCCCTTTATTCAATTCAATTCAAGGGGCTTTATTGGCATGGGAAACATATGTTAACATTGGCAAAGCAAGTGAAATAGATTATATACAAAAGTGAAATAAACAATAAAAAGGAACAATGAACACTACACTCACAGAAGTTTCAAACTAATAAAGACATTACAAATGTTACATTATGTATATATACAGTGTTGTAACAATGTGCAAATGGTTAAAGTACAAAGGGAGAAAAAAGGGTTGTATTTACAATGGTGTCTTCGGTGGTTGACCTTTTCTTGTGTCTCTAATATGGTCATACATTTGGCAGGAGGTTAGGAAGTGCAGCTCAGTTTCCACCTCATTTTGTGGGCAGTGTGCACATAGCCTGTCTTATCTTGAGAGCCAGGTCGCCTACGGCGGCCTTTCACAGTAGCAAGGCTATATTCACTGAGTCTGTACATAGTTAAAGCTTTCCTTATGTATGGGTCAGTCATTGTGGTCAGGTATTCTGCCACTGTGTCCTTTCTGTTTAGGGCCAAATAGCATTCTAGTTTGCTCTGTTTTTTTTTGTCAAGTATTTATCTTTTTGTTTTCTCATGATTTTGTTGGGTCTAATTGTGCTGCTGTCCTGGGGCTCTGTTCACAAACACAAACACACCCCACAGAGCCCCAGGACAACAATTAGACCCAACCAAATCATGAGAAAAGAAAAAGTTAAATACTTGACAAAAAAACACAGAGCCCAGCTTGCTTAGGGGACTCTTCTCCAGGTTCATCTTTCTGTAGATGATGGCTTTGTTATGGAAGGTTTGGGGATCACTTCCTTTTCAGTGGTTGTAGAATTTAATGTCTCTTTTCTGGATTATGATAAATAGCGGGTATCGGCCTAATTCTGCTCGGCATGCATTATTTGGTGTTCTACGTTGAACACAGAGGATATTTTTGCAGGATTCTGCAT